>NW_006922271.1:861638-873971 GCF_000298275.1 Orycteropus afer afer | reverse complement strand
ATTTTGGTCAATGACATGAGACAAAGTATATGTCAACTGCTGTATGAAAAGTGAATTTACTCTGTAAATCTTCACCCAAATCCTAATTAAAAAAAAAAAAAAAAAAAGTCAACCAAAGAGAAAAAATTAAATAAGGTAAGATATATTAAATACATAGCAGGCTCTCTAATATACAGTAGAACTTTGATAATTATTGACTCTACTAACTACTTGTCTCTTTGTGACATTTCTTCATATGGGGGTGTTCATCTTATAAAAATAACAGTAGAATAATCAAGTTCCAGTTAAAATATTCTTCCTGGAAAATACTCTTGTTTATGCCTCTTGTATTTTGTTATTCTTTCATGTGGATTCCCAAAGCTCTTTAGTTTATTTTAAAGGAAAATAAAATATATGGCTTTTTAGGGAGTGCACCATTCTTTATCAAGACAATAAACAGTGTGTATAAAAAGAGAAAAGGGAAAATTTAGAAGAATTTAGCAAAATGAAAGAAACAAAATGCTTATTATTTTGGTTTGACAGTGCTGCTATAAAAGAAATTTCACAAGTGGGTTGCTTTAACAAACAGGAATTTATTCTTTTACATTTTAGAAGGCTGGAAGTCCAAGTTCAAGGTGCCAGCTCTAGCAGCTGGGTGAAGGCCCCTCAACCTTCAGCTTCAGCTTTGCCAACTGTTGCAGGACCATTGCAGCTGGAGGCTTTTTCTGACTCATGAAGCTGCTGGCTACTGAAGCTGACAGACCCCAGATCAACAGGTAAAGTGGAACAATTCCAAACAATCCCAAAATAGGCAGATAATATGGCAGACCACTGGTTCAAGTCCAGGAAAAATCCCAAGATTGGCAGGCCAAGACTTAGCCAAATGCAGGGTCCAGATGTGCCAAAAACTAAAGATCTTTCTCAAAGCTTCTCCTTATATACTTCAGGCCATACCCTGAAGACAACAACTTAGCGGCTCACAGCAGATTCCACCATGGAGATTACAATCTCACCATGGGGAATAACTATATTCAGCTGCCAAACCACTGAAAACCACAGCCCAGCCAAGCTGATACACAACCTTAACTATCATACTTACCGTGGTTGGTATGTCAGTTTGTCATACTGTGGTGGCTTGTGTGTTGCTGTGATGCTGAAAGCAATGCCACTGATATTTCAAATGCCAGTAGGGTCACTCAAGGTGGACAGGTTTCAGGGGAGCTTACAGACAAAGAAAGACTGGGAAGGAGGACCTAGCTATCTACTTTCCAAAAAATTGGCCAGTGAAAACTTCATCAACAGCAGTGGAATATTCTGATAGAGTGCCAGAAGGTAAGTTGGAAGGCACTCAAAATACAATTGGGGAAGAGCTGCTTCCTCAAAGTAAAGTCAATCTTAATGATATAGATGGAATAAAGCTTTCAGGACCTTCATTTGCTGATGTGCCGCTACTCAAAATGAAAGAAAGAGCTGCAAGCATCCATTAATAATCAAAACATGCAATGTACAAAGTATGAATCTAGGAAAACTGGAAGTCATCAAAAATAAAATGGAATGCATAAAGATCAATATCCTAGGCAGTAGTGAGCTGAAATGGATTGGGATTTGTCATTTTGAATCAATCATATGATCTACTATGCCAGGAATGACAAATTGAAGAGGAATTGTGTTGTATTCATCATCAAAAAAAAAAAATGTTTCAAGGTCTATCCTGAAGTACAATGCTGTCAGTGATAGGCTAATATCCATATTCCAGCCATTCCTCAGAAGGAAGGTTGGACAATTTACTTCCGTAGTGATACTGCCTCGGAAACCCAAGGAGGGGTCAGGTCTGACTCGGTGACACATAACAACAACGACACAAGGAAGCCCAGTTAATAATACTATTATTAAAATTTACTCACCAGCTATGAATACTAAAATGAAGTAATTGACAATTTTTACCAATTTCCACAGTCTGAAATTGATCAAATATGCAATCAAGATGCATTGATAATTACTGATGTTTGGGATGCAAAAGTTAGAAAAAAGAGGAAGGATCAATAGTTGGAAAATATTACATTGGCGGTAGAAATGATATGGGGATTGAGTGATAGAATTTTGCAAGACCAATGACCTATTCATTGGAAAAATCTTTTCAACAACATAAACAGCTATACAAGTGAGCCAGGGCAGATGAACACACAGGAAACAAATGAACTACATCTGTGGAAAGAGATGATGGAGAAGCTCAATATCATCAGTCAGACAAGCCCAGGGCCAACTGAGGAACAGACCATCAATTAATTGCAAGTTCAAGTTTAAACTGAAAATAATTAAACAAGTCCACAAGAGCCAAAGTTCAATCTTGCATATATCCCATCTGAAATTCAACCATCTTAAGAATGGATTTGACTTATTGAATACTAATGATTAAAGACCAGGTGAGTTGTGGGATGACAACAAGGACATCATACAAGAAGAAAGTAAAAGGTCATTTAAAAGACTCAAATGGATGTCAGAAGAGACTCTGAAACTTGCTCTTGAACATAGCATAGCAAAAGAGAATCAAAGAAATAATGAAGTAAAAGAGCTGAGCAGAAGACTTCAAAGGGTGGCTCAAGAAGGCAAAATAAAGTATTATAATGAAATGTGCAATGACCTGCAGTTAGTTAGAAAATCAAAAGGCAAGAACACACTCAGTATTTCTCAAGCTGAAAGAACTGAAGAAAAAATTCAAGCCTAGAGTTGCAATAATGAAAGATTCTGTAAGCAAAATATTGAACAATGCAGAAAGCATCTAAAGAAGATGGAAGGAACAGGCAGATTCACTGTACCAAAAAGAACTGGCCGACGTTCAACCATTTCAGGAAGCAGAATATGATAAGAATCAATGGTGTGGTAGTTAAGGTTATGTGTCAGCTTGGCTGGGCAAGTTTGAGTGGCTGGGCAGCTGGATGTAGTTATTACCCATGAGGAGACTGGTAATCAGCTCCATGGTGGAATCTACTGAAGCAGCTGAGTAGCTGCCTTTGGGATGTGGTCTGCTTCCAGTATATAAAAACTCCAAAACCAAACTCACTTCAAGTCAATTCGACCCATAGAGACCCTTCCTTGGGTCTTGAAGGATGATGAAGATCAAAGATTATAGTATCTCTACGGAAGTAGATTGCTCAATCTTCCTTCTGAGGAGTGGCTAGTGAGTTTGAACCGCCAGCCTTCTGGTTAGCAGTCAAATGCCTTAGGCACTACACTACCAGAGGTCCTTCCAGTATATAAGGAGAGGTTTTAAGAAAGGTCTCAGCAGTTTTTTGGCATGCTTGGACCCTGCATGTAGCCGAGTCTTCATTCAACAGCCTGCCATGTTTCCTGCCAATCTTGGGACTGTCTCTAGACTTGAACTAGTGGCCTGACATGTTGTTTGATAATCTTGGGTCTGTGCCTTTTCGCTTGTCAACCTTGGGTTTTGCCAGCCTCAGCAGCCAGCAGCTGCCTGAGTTAAGTAAAGCATCCAGCTTCAATGGGCCGAGAGCAAGACACAGAGCTGAAGCCCAAAGTCGAGGGGCTTTCACCCAGTCCCTAGGGCTTGGCACTTTGAACTTGAACTTCTAGCCTCCTATATTGTAAGAGAATAAATCCACCCATTTGTGGTGTCTTCCATTACAGCAACACTAGAGAACCAAAATAAATTGTATTGAGGGAAGAAATTCAAGCTGCACTAAAATCTTCAGCAAAAAATAAGGCTCCAGGAATTGATGTAATACCAATAGAGATGTTTCAACAAACGGATGCAGCACTGGAAATGCTCACTTGTCTATGCCAGGAAATTTGGAAGACAGCTACCTTGCCAAGTAAGCGACTGGAAGAGATCCATATCTGTGCCTATTTCAAGGAAATGTGATCCAATAGAATGTGAAAATTATCAAAAAATATCATTAATATCCAGGAAAATTTTGCTGAAGATTCAAAAATGGTTGCAGCAGTACATACAGGCACCTAATAGAAATTCAAGCCCGATTTTGAAGAGGATGCAGAATGAGGGATGTCATTGCTGATGTTAGATGCATCTTGACTGAAAGAAGAGAGTACCAGAAAGATGTTTACCTGTGTTTTATTGACAATGCAGAGGCATTTGACTGTGTGTGTCATAATAAATTATGGACAACATTTTGAAAAAGGGGAATTCCAGAACTCTTAATTATGCTCAGAGGAACCTGTACATAGACCAAGAAGCAATCATTCAAACAGATCAAGGGGATATTCCACGGTTTAAAATCAAGAAAGGTATGCATCAGGGTTGTATTCTTTCACCATACTTATTAAATCTGAATGCTGAACAAATAATCTGAGAGGCTGGACTGTACGAAGAAGAATTTGGCATCAGGATTGGAGGAAGATTCATTAATAACCTATGATATGCAGATGATACAACCATGTTTGCTGAAAGTGAAGATGACTTGAAGCATGATGAAGATCAAAGATTACAGCCTTCAGTATGGATCATACCTCAACACAAAGAGAACAAAAATCCTCACAACTAGATCAATAAGCAGCATCCTGATAAATGAAGAGAAGATTGAAGTTGTCAGGGATTTCATTTTGCTTGGATTCACAATCAATGCCCACGGAAGCAGCAGTCAGGAAATCAAATGTCATAATGTGTTGGCCAAATCTGCTGCTAAAGACCTCTTAAAAGTGTTAAAAAGTAAAGATGTCGCTTTGAGGACTAAGGTGTACCTGACCCAAGCAATGACACTTTCAATATCCTCATATGCATGTAAAAGCTGGACAATGAATAAGGAAGACCACAGAAAAACTGATGTTTTTGGATTATGGTGTTGACAAAGAATATTGAATATATCATGAATTGCAAGAAGAATGACCAAGTCTGTCTTTGAATAAGTATATCCAAATGCTTCATAGAAGGGAAAATGGCCAGACTTTGTCTCTTGTACTTTGATCTTGTTATCAGGAAGGACTAAGTCCTGGAGAAGGTTATCATCCTTGGTAAATTAGAGGGTTAGCAACAGAGGTGAAGGCTGTCAATGAGACGGATTGACAAAGTAGATGTGATGATAGGCTAAAACATCAAAGACTGTGAGGATGGTGCAGGACCAGGCAGAGTGTCCTTCTGTTGTAGGGAGCTGTGGTAGTGTAGTGCCTAAGACACTTGACTGCTAATCAGAAGGCTGGAAGTTCAAACCCACCAGCCACTCCTCGCAAGGAAGGATGGACAATCTATTTCCATAGTGATACCACCTTGGAAACCCAAGGAGGGGTCACTATGAGTCGGGTCCAACTCGATGGCACCTAACAACAACAACATCAGTAGGAATGGACTTGACAACACCTAACAAAAACAACAAAAGTAGAACTATAGAAAAAACCCAAAGGTCCAATAACTGAACATATTATAGTGAGTACATCCATGCAACAAAATTTTTATCAACAATAAAATGTAACAAACTATTGATGCATGCAACAATATGTATCAACCCCATAATCATTGTTTAATTTGAAAGAAGTCAGGCACAAAAGTCTACATACTGTGTGATTCAATTTTTCTGACATTTTAAAAGAGGCAAAACTAAAGGCACAACCAAGAGATCAATGTTTGTCAGATTATGTAGGTTAGGAGAGAAAAGTAACTACAGAGGAGGCATGAGAGAACTTTCCATGGTGAAGGAAATGGCTCTGTATCTTGACTATGGTGGTAGTTGTTCTACCATACATATTAAAAAGAAATCAACTGTATAATTTAAAAGAGTGTATTTTATTATATTTCCACTTGGAAAAGTGGAGGGTCAGTGAAAAAGGGGAAGGCCCTCAACAAGATGGCTTGAGACAGTGTCTGCAACAAGGGACTCAGGATTGTGAGGCTTGCACAGGACCAGGCAGAGTTTTGTTCTGTTGTACACAGGGTCACTGAGAGTCGGAGCTGACTCGAGGGCAACTAACAACAATATTTTATTATATGTAAATTAGACTTCATTTTCCAAAATGGCATTAGGTATCTGCCAGGTGGACAAAAAGGACTCTAGAAACAAATGGATGTGTACTGGAACAATAGTAGCAATAAAGAGTATTAAATTTTCAGGGTAAAATGTTTTATTCCATTGTCTTCTCCTTTTTATGGTTTCTATTAAAAAATAGCTTTAAGTCTTATTGTTGCTCTTTTGGAGGTAATGAGTCTTCTCTGGCTACTTTAAAGATTTTCTTTCTTCTTAATTTTCAGCAGTTTGTGTCTGTTATACCATTACCCACCACCCACTCACCCCCTTTTGTCTTTCTTAGAGATTCTTGAATAAAATAGTTGATGTTTTTCATCACTTCTGGAAAATTCTCAGCCACCAGATGTAGTTATTCCCCATGATGAGACTGGTAATCAACTCCATAGTAGAATCTACTGTGAGCAGCTGAGTAGCTGCCTTAGGGATGTGATCTGCTTCCAGTATATAAGAAGAATCTTTGAGAAAGGTCTCAAGCTTTTTTGGCACATCTGGATCCTGCATTTGGCCAAGTCTTCATCTCAGTGACCTGCCATGTTGTCTGCTGATTTGAGACTGTTTCTGGACTTGAAGTAGTGACCTGCTCTGTTGCTTGATAATTTCGAGACTGTGCCATTTTCCTTGTCAGTCTTGGGTTTGTCAGCCTTAGCAGCCAGCAGCTGTCTAAGAGAAGCCTCCAGCTTCAGTAGGCCGGGAACAAGAGGCAGAGCGGAAACTCAAGGTCAAGGGGCTTTCATGCAGGCCCTAGAGCTGGCACTTTGAACTTGGACTTCTAGCCTCCTAAACTGTAAGAGAATAGACCCATTTGTTCAAGCCACCCATTTGTGGCATTTTCTGTTAGAGCGGCACTAGAGAACAAAAACAATGGGCAATAGAGGTACTAGGTGTTATTTTCTACCAAAGAGGTTTCTCCAATTTATCATTTAAGTAGATCAGGTAAGGAGTTTATTTTCCTTCCGCTCTACTCTCCATATCCCTACTGCCATATCCCTTCAGTAAAATTATGCTGAATTAAACTGCCATGAACGTTCACATGTAAGTCTTTATGTGGATGTATTTTTTCATTTATTTTGGTAAATAATTTGGAGTGAAATAGTTAAATGTACATGCAACTTTATAAGAACTTGACACATGTTTTCCAAAATGGTACAATTTTGCTTTCCCATCGTCATAGTATACGCAAAACCAAAAACCAAACCAAGCACCATTGAAGCAATTCCAACTCATGTGACAAACTAGAACTCCCCCATAGGGTTTCCAAAGCTGTAAATCTTTACAGAAGCAGACTGCTTCATATTTCTCCCATGGAGTGGCTGGTGGATTCGAAACACCAACGTTTTAATTAGCAGCCAAATTCTTTAACCACTGTGCCACCAGAGCTCCTCATCGTAGTATAACCAGAGCTGTTGAGTTGATTCTGACTCATAGCGACCCTTATAGGGTTTCCAAGGCTGTAAATCTTTATTACCTCATCTTCCTCCTACAGAGCAGCTGGTGAGTTTGAACCATTGACCTTCTGATTAGCAGCCAAATGCCTTATGGTCATAGTATAAACACTCTAATTTCTCTGCATCCTTGCCACCACTTGATATTGTTCTTTTTGATTATAGCATTTCTAGAGAGTGTGTATTGAAAACAAAAACCATTGCTGTCACATCTATTCCGACTCATTGCAACTCCAGAAGTTTCAGAGAAAAACTATGTTCCGTAGAGTTTTCAGTGGCTGGAATCTTATGGAAATAGATCACCAGGCCTTTCTTCTGTTGTGCCTCTGTGTGAATTTGAACTGCCAACCTTTTGGTTAGTAGACTACTACAAACTGTTTGTGCCACTATCTTATTGGGATTATCAATTGTGTTTCTCTGATACTAATGATGTTGAGCAGATTCTTATTTGCCACCTGTATTTCTTCTTTTGTGACATGTCTATTCCAATCCTTTGACCATTTGGGGAGAGGGGATTTCTTTGTCTTCTTACTGAGGAATTATAATAAATATTTATATATTCTGAATGTAGATATTTTATCAAATTTGTGTTTCTCAAATATGTCCTCCAAGTCTGCAATTTGTCATTTATTAACAATATATTTCTTTTAAGAACAGGATATTTTAATTTCAGTGAAATCCTACTTCTTTTTTCTTTTATGGTTCTTGTTTCTTGTATTCTAAGAAATATTTTGCAAACCCAAGGTAGTGAAGATTTTCTCTTATGATTTCTTTTGAGGTTTTACAAATTTAGATTTTACATTTGGATCTTTGATTCTTTTTGAGTAACTTTGTGTATGGTGACAAAGTCACTTTGATTCTTCTGGAATCCCCATTTCTGGGTTCATGGAATAGGAGTGAGCCACACAGGCCATCACCCTTTGGTGTCCTTTTTGAAACTTGTAGGAATTGATTCCTCAGAGTCATTCAGGTCAAACAATAACATAGTGGGATTTTGCCTTAGATATTGGGTTCCTTGGAAAATTTACTATGTGCAGCCAGTTTCTAGATGCAGGAACTCCAAGATCTGACTGCAAGCTGTAGGATGTATGGCGTGTCCTTGGTGACTGTTTCTGTAACCTGCCCTGTGCTTTGATGTTATCTTCTGAGAAATTATCATAACAATGACCTATATAACCCACATTCACCATCCCCTCATCAGAGCACTTTCCTGTATGTTCAGCTCCTTCCCAACATATTCAGGTGATCCTGCCAAATTCAAATCATATCTACTCACAATAAATATATTCTGTTACACTAATTTTTGCTGTTTCAATTGGTTTTCTGACAATGGTGTATGTTAATAGTCAAGGTTGTGTTTTATATGTGGATATCCAATTGTTTCAGCAATATTGGTTGAAAAGATTATGTTTTCTCCACTGAATTACCTTGGCATCTCTTTTGAAAATCAATTAACTACACATATGTGGATTTTTTTCTGGACTCTATTTTGTTCCATTGTTCTATATGTCTATCTTTATGCCAGAACACACTGTTTCATTACTGTTGGTTTATATAAGTCTTCACACCAAGGACTATATAAATTCTCCAACTTTGTTCTTCTCTTTCAAAATTGTTTTTGGCTACTCTAGGTGTAGCCAAATTTCCACATAAATTTTAGAAGCAGTTTGTCAATGAAAAAAGAAAAAAGATTCCTGGCATTATTGACTGAAGTTGCATTGAATGTGTAGATTAATTAGGGAGAAAGAATATCTTAACAACATTGAGTCTTCTCATGCTTAAATATGGTATATCTCTCCATTAACTTAGGTCTTCTTTAATTTCATTGAACAATGTTTTATAATCTTTGCTGTACAAGTCTTGCACATATTTAGTTGTTCCTCCCTAATTATTTCATATTTTGATGCTTATACCTGTGACCTTTTAAAACTCATTTGTTAGTTCTAGAGGCTTTTTTTTAATTCACTAGAATTACACAGATAAGCATTTTATCTGCTTTGAACTTACTTTGCTCTTTCTCTTCTAGTTTTTTTAAGGTAGATGCTTGTACTATTGAATTATTATCTTCCTTCTCTTCTAATATAAGCATTTAATGTGGTAAGTTTTTCCTTCAGCTCCATCTTCCAATTTTTTATATGTTGTGCCTTCATTGTCTTTCATTTCAGAACATTATCTAATTTCTGTTGTGATTCCTTCTTTGGCCCATGTGTTATTTAGAAATATGCCGATATTCAGAGATGTACCAGATATGTTTATGTTATTGATTTCTAGTTTAATTCTGTGATAGAGAACATTCTTCCTCTAATTTCAATTCTTCTAAATTTGTTGAGATTTATTTTATGACCTTGAATATAATCCATCTTGGTGAATGGGAACTTGAAAAGAATCTATATTCTCCTATAGTTGGATAGAGTGTTCTATAAATATCTATAAATATCAATTTAGTTGACATTGCTGTTCAAGTCTTCTATCACCTTAGTGAATTTTTATCTACAGATTTTTACAGAATTTTTATTTTCAGAGCAGAATGCTAAAATCACCAACTATAATTGTCCATTTGTCCATTTCCCCTTGCAGTTTTATCAGTTTTTGCTTTATATATTTTGAAGCTCACACATTTAGGATTGTGTCATCTTTATGAATCATTCCTTTTATTGTTATGTAAATATCCCCCTTTATCATTAGCATTATTTTTTGTTCTCAAGTCTATTGTATTCCATTTAACATTGAATATTGAATATTATTATTGTTTTTTCTTGATTATGGTTTACATAATATATTTTTTTCCACCCTTTTAACTTTTCTATGTCGGTATATTCAAGGTGAGTTTTATGGAGATAGCATATAGTTGAGTCTTATTTTTTTCAGTTTGGCATCTGACAGCCATAACCTACCTTAGGGTTTATCTTGTGCAGAGAATTTAACTTTAGGTAATTTACCTTGCTTCCTGAAAGATGAATTCCCTACCTTTATTATTTTAAAACCTCCAGACTACACCCAATGGTTTGTGCAAACATATGGAGGCCACAGAAACCACCTAGTAACCTAACCTGATGTCAGCTGATCTCAGAAAGAAGGACAAGATTCAATCAGTTATGTTGATGATGCTAAAACCAAACCCAGTGCCATCAAGTCAATTCCATTAGGTTTCCAAGGTGGTAGATCTTTGCAGAAGTACATTGCAAGGAGAGTGCCTCATCTTCCTTCCACAGAGTGGCTGGTGGGTTTGAATTTGCCAACCTTATGGTTAGCAGTCAAAATGCCTTAGGCACTGCACCACCAGGGCTCCTTATGTAGATACTTGTTGTTGATGTTAGGTGCCATTGAGTTGGCTCCAACTCATAGCGACCCTATGTACAACAGAACCAAACACTGCCTGGTCCTTTGCCAGTGTCACAATCCTTGCTATACCTCAGCCCTTCATTGTAGCCACTGTGTCAATCCATCTCATTGAGGGCCTTCACCTTTCTCATTGACTGTCCACTTTACCAAGCATGATATCCCTCTCCAGGGAATGGTCCCTTCTGACAACATGACCAAAGTAGGTGAGACAAAATCTGGCCATTCTTGCTTCGAAAGAGCATTCTGGCTGCACTTCTTCCTGGACAAGTTAGTTTGTTCTTCTGGCAGTTCATGGTATTTTTAGTATTCTTCACCAACACCACCATTTTTTTTCACACCCTGATTACTATCCTCAACCATAAAACCTCTCCTCCCCATCCCTCCCTGTGATTATCTCCTTCCTGTGCCCTTTTTAACTTTGCATTCCTGTCTGTCCAACTTTCCATCTGTGTGAGTGCTGTCCCTCTGATGTCTCATGACTGATTAATCTAAGGGGTGCATCACCCTGAGTTAGGTGTTTTGCATGTAGGTCTTTCTACTGTTGGGCTGAGAGCCAATTCATGGGAGTGAGTCCATTTCTAGGGCCAAAGGGTAACTAGGGCCATAGTCCTGGGGTTTTCACCAGACTCTATTCAACCAGTAATTCTGGTCATTTTTGTGTTTTTGAATTTTGTTCCACATTTTTCACACTCTATCTAGGATCGCCAGTTTTGATCCCTTTCCAAGTAGTTGGCATTGGTAGCCTGGCACCATCTAGTTCTGGTCTTGGGGTCATGAAGGCTGAGGTCCTTGTGGTCCATCTCATCCTTGGACTAACTGTTTCCAGATGCCTTTGATTTTCTTCACTCTTCTTTGATTCAGATGAGAGGAGACCAACAGTTGCATCTTTGATGGCTGTTCAAAAATGTTTAAGACCCCAGTCACTACTCACAAAAGTAGGTTGTAGAACAAGATTTTTAAGTACTGTGTTGTGACAATTAAGCATAACGTCCCCCAAGGCTATGGTCCTGAGTCCAAAGGCCTGGTGATTCTCTCTCTCAAGATGTTTGGTTGTCTCTGAGAAGTTACTCCAACTCTGTCTTCTGTTGCTTCTGTAATGTATGCTACTAATTTTGTAGCACAAGTGCATCTGTAAAACTATCTTCAGGATAGTTTCAAATCTATCTTTGATCTAGGGTATATTCCTGTTCGCCTACCCCCACCTGATCTTCTTACCTGTCTATATACATTTTTCCATAGCCTAGTGTTTGGTGTTAGTAGTGATGCAGTATTGTGCACTGTTTTATTACTGTTGGTTTATGTAAGACCTCACACCAAGGACTATAAATTCTCCAACTTTGTTCTTCTCTTTCAAAATTGTTTTTGGCTACTCTAGGTGTTTTCATTTCCACATAAATTTTAGAAGCAGTTTGTCAATGAAAAAAGAAAAAAGAGTCCTGGCATTATTGACTAAAGTTGCATTGAATGTGTAGATTAATTAGGGAAAAAGAATATCTTAACAACATTGAGTCTTCTCATGCTTAAATATGGTATATCTCTCCATTAACTTAGGTCTTCTTTAATTTCATTGAACAATGTTT
>NW_006922271.1:847765-861208 GCF_000298275.1 Orycteropus afer afer | reverse complement strand
CTGGTAGCATAGTGCCTAAGGCACTTGACTGCTAACCAGAAGGCTGGTGGTTCAAACCCACCAGCCACTCCTCAGAAGGAAGGTTGGGCAATCTATTTCCGTAGTGATACTGCCTCGGCAACCCAAGGAGGGGTTGCTGTGAGTCAGGTCCAACTCAACGGCACATAACAACAACAACAACAGTCTGAATTAAGCCTTTTTCTTTTTTTTTCAGAAACAAAGTGGTCTCCCTCTATGCATACAGATTAACTGTGCTAATAAACCTTGCATGATTCCTCTGTTTGTTTGTTTTTTTAAAAAAAAACAAATCATAACATGAAAAACTCTTAAAAATCAAGGAACAAAAGAGCATATTTTCTTATAAAAAAAAAATTCACTGTCATCAAGTCAATTCTGACTCACGGCAACCCCCTTTTAGGTTTTCTCAATATGACAGCATTAGAAAATAAATTCTGGCTGGATTAAATACTATAATACAAATAAATGTTAAAATCTTATAAGAAAATCTAAACTGAGGAAGATCTTAGTATCTAGGCCTGTAAATTCAAATTTCATGAAAGAAAAGATAGATATATTGACTATATAATTTTTTAAGTCCTTTTTGTTAAAATGTCCCATTAAAAAATGTTCCCACTGTCATTCTGACTCATAATGACTCAAGATAATTAGCAATTTTCTTTATGTACATTAAGTAGGGATCTATTCTCTGGTATATAAAGCAAAGCCTTGGTGACATGACCTAAGATGGAATTTCAGACAATTTATACATGAAATAAGAAATTCCTACTTATTTAAGGAATTAGATGGCCTCAGAAAACTCATTGAATCATTTACAAAATAAAACTAATTCCAATTCAATTAAACAAAATTCAGACTTTCTTTGGTAGGGCATTTTAGTCCTACAGTAGTATCTTTTGTCATAGAAAAAGTTAAGGATCCAATCCCTGGAGAAAGGGTTTTGCAGAGCAAATCAATGATGAAATATTGTTTCATAGAGATCTCCTCCCTCTCTCTTCCCACTGGGTATGAGGTTAATTAATATAAACTACAGGTGAGAGTTTTGCAATTTAGTGTTTGAGACTTCTACCATAGGTCAAAACAAACAGCAGTACTGATAGGGGCAATATACCATATTTCGCATCCATTTCTGAAAAGTGATAGGAAGAAATCTCTGAAAAGTTCAATTGATTCCTTATTGCTGAATAATGTGAAAAGAGAACAACATGTCCTGGTCAGCTGCAATACTTCATCCTTATCCGCCAATTAACCCTCAGTGGAGATCTTATCATTTGCTACACATTGAGTGGAACTAAAAGTTTAATGAATTTCATCACATCAGTTATGCAATTAAACAACATATGAAAGATGGCCTTGTATGTGTGCACTTTAAGTCAGTCCTATTTGAATGTAAGCCTTTTTAGACATAAAAATGAATCAATCCCTCTCTAGTGCTTAAAATGGAGGTAAGTACATTTCAGAAAATTATTAAATAATATTATACTAAAATCTGAGTGTTCTAAGCACCGATCTCATGAACTGTTTATAGTTCAAGTCTGAAAAAGAGACTATAATTATCTGCTCAGAAAAATATGATTCATTCATCTTCAGTTCCTATATATAGTTTTTTAAATATGCAATGCTATTTTGAATATGTTTTAAACCTCTATGAGAAATATGAACTTTCAAAGCAGGTGAGTCTGTTATTCTAATGTTCAGTCTGCAACTTACTAGCTCTGGGAACTTGGGAAAATAATTTAACCTCTATGAACATAAAAATCCAAGCTTCTCACTACTATCTTAGTCTTTCATAAACTGGAAGACTTTTGGACAAATATCCTTGTACTGCTAAGCCAAGTTGCAATGTATTGGCTGAGTGGAAAAATTGACTACTCTCATCATTCATCCTGAAGTCCAGCATGAAGGTACGGTATTTGGAAGCTTTCCATACATATACAGGGAAATTAGATAATCTGAGAAAACATAAAAGTGAACAGTTTTTATTGTGGAAAATAAATAGAAAGCCCATAATGTATATTAGCATAGGCAAGTGTATAAAGATGAAAGTTGATTGGTGGTTACCAGGGGAAAGAGAGAAGAAAGGGGAAAGGAAGACAATGCTTAGGGGACACTGAACTTCTGTTAAAGGTGATAACAAAATTAGAAAGGGTTAATGGTTAATGGTTGAACATGATGAATGTACACAGTGAACTGTACATGTGAAGAATGTAGACATGGTCAATGTTTTGTTACCTATATATTTACCACAATAAAAAAGAAAGAAAACTGACAATGTTACAGTAGATAAAACTGACATCCAAAGCTATTAACTAACTTGCCCATTACACATCACCTTACTGGCATATTTGGAACTAAAACTCTTGTCACCTCTTATCTTGATGCTCTTTCCATAGTTCAGCTTAAAAAGAAACTTCCAAGGATGTGTTGAATCTCATCCTTTTTAATGTTCAAGCTCAGATATAGAAAGAGAAAATCCATACGATCAACAAATATACAGGTTAAAAAAAAAAAAAAAAAGGAGATGGTGATGTGTTCTAAACTGTGGGTTAAATATTCTAAGATGATAATTGATAAGACTTATAAACTTCCATCAGCAATTTTCTAAAGTTCTTTCCTTCCATTAACTTCAGTTGTAACCCCATTGCTATGCTCCCTTTTTGACTCCCTTGGCAGCTCACATGATTCAAATGTTTTGTTTTGCTGTCCAATTGATTGCTTGCTATTGAAAATGAGAATAACACTACCTTATTCTGGTAAAAGTAGAGGGAACAACTCTATGGCCTTTAAAATATTAGCCAAAATTGCAAACAAGTGACACAGGTGTTAACAGGTAAGAAGTAATCACTTACCTGTCTAAGTGCAGATAGGGACTTCTTAGTTTGGGGGTTTTGTTTTGGCTTGGTTTTAGTTATTAACAAATACTTCAGTCCTAATAATAGGGATAAAACCCCAAATTCAATTTACCTGAAACTCCAAAAATACAAAATAAATATCACAACTATTTCATCTGAAGCTATGCTTTCAAGGGTGGGTAAATCTTTGGGTTACTATGTTTAGAAGATGAGCAAATGTGCACAGAAGTGAGTAAAACAGAAATGACAAACTCTGAACTCTCCCATTTGCTGCCCATGTTTCCTTCTGGCCCCTCCACCCTTCTGCTCCAGCACTTCCTGCTACAGTGATATTCTTTTTCACATCCCGTTGCCCTCACTGACTACAAAGCTAGTAGTAATATCACATATGACAGGAAACACTAACCAACACATTGTGTTGATGACAAAATCAGTTTATCACTTTATAAGTACTGCATTTCAGAGTGAAGAGGTCAATTGACTGCAAAGGAGTTAAATGACTCCTTCCTTCTGTAACTTCAACAGAGAGAGCCTCTGAGTTCTAGAGGAGAAACACCAGACTGAAGGCTAGACAGGAAAGGCCATTCATTGGCCTAGGTTAGAGGAGAAAACACATGTAAAGTCCTGAAAAGTAAGATACCTTCTGAATAATAATACAAAGATTATTTCACTTTTCAGTATTACAGTTTTAGGGTGACCATATGTATCATCTAAATGGTACTACTTCTGAGAATGGCAGGGACTGTATTAATGACTATGTCAGGACAGCTAAACCAAACCCACTGCCATAGAGTCGATTCCTATTCATAGCGACTCTTCAGGACAGGATAGAACTGCCATAGAAGGTTTGCAAGGCTCTAGATATTTAAAGTTACTGGAGGAGATGGTGATCTTTAGTCAGAAGCTGAATACTATGTCAGAACAGCAGGAGTGAGTTAGGTGGTCCTGGGTAAACTGGGCCATGCTAATTATATAGATTTGAGGAGCTCCCTGTGTGTGTGTGTACAAAACTCAGGGGTAGTGCCTAAGACATTTGACTGGTAATCAGAAGGTTGGTGGTTCAAACCCACCAGCCATTCCATGGAAGGAAGATTGGGCAATCTATTTCCATAAAGATTTACAACCTCGAAAATTCAAAGTGGGTCACTGTGAGTCAGAATCAACTCAATGGCAGTGATGGTTTTTTCGTTTGTACAAAACCCAAGGAAATTGTGAAGAATGTGAAAGCCCTCTTTAGTGATACCATTTACCCTGTTTTGCCAAATTCCTTAGAAACATTATTTTGTTAATAAGATTAAACATGCTCCCACACTCCATCCTTTAGAAAAAAAGCTCTTTGCAGAGTGTTCCCTCAAAAAAAGTTTACAGATGTATTAAGACTTTTTAAAAATTAAATTTCTTCTAAAGATTTGCACCCTTTTAGGGGTCAGAGTCTTAAATTAAAGCAATGCTGGTCTGAGAGTAAAATACAGAAAGCGAGTTGGTAAGTGTGTGTGCATGTGGGTGTGCACCTGCGTGCACTCCATTCATTCAATTCAGACTCACAGTGACCCTATAGGACAGAGTAGAACTGCCCCATAGTTTCCAAGGCTGGTAGCCAACCACCACATCTTTCTCCTGTGGAGTGGCTGGTAAGTTCTAACTGCTGACCTTTCGGTTTTTAGCTGAACGCTTAACCACTGCACCATGAGGGCTTCTAGACTTAGAATAAAATACAGAAAGTGACTTGGTGAGTAGATTTTTTAAAAATTATTACAAAATTAGTACATGCTTATTAAAAAAAATTGAACAAAATATATTCCAAGCAAATTCTGCTTTACTATCCCTATCTTCATTTCCTAGGGAACATTTTCTTCTATAACTTTCAAGATAACTTTTATCCATATATATATAAATGTGTGTGTAAAATAGTATGTTTTTTTTTAACCAATGGGATCATGCTATGCAAATGTTCAACAACATTTTTTTCACTTAAAGATACATTTAAACATCATTTCTTATCTATATCTATGACTATATACTTAAAATTTCTTATCAGCTGAGAGTAAGGGGACATTTTGAAGGGATTAACAGCTCTACAAATAATAGATAAAAATATGCATTGTTAACATCCAGATGACCAGGAATAATTAAGAAAAACTTACATTCTAATGTGGATAAAAAAATAATTTATGAATTTAGTGTCATGGTAAGATTTCATTGGGTGAATACATTTTTAACTGATGGAGTTGACTTACATTAGTATTTCCAGAAATTTAGGACTCTGAATTACCTCTACCCAAAGCATCTAAGAGTTCCTACATCACTGTCACACTTCTACCACACAGCTGTGTTCCTTGGTGCCAGACAGTATACCAGGGAACTTACATTAAAGATCACATGTATAATTCACAACAGATGTTTACCATGATCCCTATTGTTGAGGTTGATGGTGGGGATTATGCTGGGAATGGAAAGGTAAGTTTTCAACTTGCAGAACCATTTTCCATTGGTTGTTGTTAGTGACGAGTCATCACCCAACTAATGGAGACCCCATGCACAACAGAATGAAAAGCTGCCCTGAGATAAGACCGTTTTTCAAAAGTAGATCACCAGGCCTTTCTTCCTATTCCTTCGTAGTCTGGACGCTCCCTTGGAACCTATTCAGTGTCATAGGAACACGCAAGCCTTCTCCAACAGAGAGATGGTGACTGTGCATGAAGTGCAATGGCCAGGAATCGAACCATGACTACTCCCTTTCCGTACGATTTTTAACCCTGTTGTTGTTGTTGTGTGCCGTTGAGTCGTACTTGACTCATAGCGACCCCTCCTTGGGTTTCCGAGGCAGTATCACTATGGAAATAGATTGCCCCATCTTCCTTTGGAGGAGTGGCTGGTGGGTTTGAACCGCCAGCCTTCTGGCTAGCAGTCAAGTGCCTTAGGCACTACGCCACCAGAGCTCCTTTTTTAACCCTAGGGACTTCAAAGTTCTAAAATCCAAAGTAATTCCTCTCTGAGACCCTCAGAGACTTGATTCCTATAGTTCTTTTCATCCATGCTTCTCTATTTCTAAAGACCAGAAGCTAAGCTGTGTGCACTTAATAAATCAATTATATTTCACATAAGACAACTTTAAAAAGTATTATCATCTTTATTTTGAAAGAGGACCCCAATGGTTAGAGGATAAGAAACATTTCCAGGGCAATCTAACTAATATGGAAAGGTAGGGCCTGTTAGACTGAAAATGTTATGTTGTTAAATAATCTTATGCAACTTCTATGAGCTACTCACAGAAAAAGATTCTCTTTAAATGTGCCTGATAACTGGCTTTGGAAGGAAAATTGGGCAATCTACTTCCCTAGTGATACTGCCTCGGAAACCCAAGGTGGGGTGCCTATGAGTTAGATATAACTCAACAGCAGTGAGCTTTTTTTTTGATAACTTGCTAGATATTTGCTAGATAAATTGGTTTGCTTTTTTTTTTTAATAGGAGGGTATGGAGTTTAAACAATTTAACTGATTCACATAATCAGGGAATCTCTTTGACATTGATGAGAAATACCAAATGGCAGGAACTGTGTAGACATCTATCTAAAGGTAGGTATCTAGGTGGAGAGAAGTGAGAACAATGTGTTTTCAAAACATAAAACAATCAAAGGATAAATTCTGTGAACTTTGAAACTGATGATATACTTTTAAATTGTTGAAATTCATTTTGCTAATATACTGTTGCAAATATAAAAACTTGAAATTTGAAATACTTGGAAAAATTTTTTTATATTTTTATCAATACATTTCAAATTATTAAAAGCAGTAGTCTAAAAATTTATGCAAATTACTAGCAAAATGATTCTAACTAACTGACATAGCCAATAATTATGCCTTTATTGAATTGCTGGGTTTTATATTTCAGAGAACCAAGAGTTGAACCATTTAACATGAATAAGGTAAATGAGAGCGTCCCATGGGAGTTCATCCTGTTAGGTTTCTCAGATCGACCATGGCTGGAGCTTCCGCTCTTTGTGGTGTTCCTGGTTTCCTATATCTTGACAATCTTTGGTAACGTGGCCATAATTCTTGTGGCACATCTGGACCCCAAACTCCATACCCCCATGTATTTCTTTCTTATCAATCTATCTCTCCTGGACCTTTGCTATACCACAAGTACAGTTCCACAAATGCTGGTAAACATATGCAGCACCAGAAAGGTAATTAGTTATGGTGGCTGTGTAGCCCAGCTTTTCATTTTCTTGGCCTTGGGTTCCACTGAATGTCTTCTCCTAGCCGTCATGTCCTTTGACAGGTTTGTAGCTATTTGTCGGCCTCTCCATTACTCAGTCATCATGCACCAAAGGCTTTGCCTCCAGTTGGCAGCTGCATCCTGGATTAGTGGCTTTAGCAACTCAGTATTGCAGTCCACCTTGACCCTTCAGATGCCACTTTGTGGTCACAAAGAAGTGGATCATTTCTTCTGTGAAGTCCCTGCTTTGCTAAAGTTGTCATGTATTGACACAACAGCAAATGAGGCTGAACTCTTCTTCATCAGTGTGCTATTCCTTCTAATACCTGTGACACTCATCCTTATATCATATGCTTTCATTGCCCAAGCAGTGTTGAGAATACAGTCAACTGAAGGTCGACGAAAGGCATTTGGAACATGTGGCTCCCACCTAATTGTGGTGTCACTTTTCTATGGCACTGCTATCTATATGTATCTGCAACCACCTTCCCCTACCTCCAAGGACCGGGGAAAGATGGTGTCCCTTTTCTATGGAATCATTGCACCCATGATGAATCCCCTTATATACACACTTAGAAACAAAGACGTAAAGGGAGCTTTTAAGAGGTTGGTTGCAAGGATTTTCTTGATCAAGAAATAATAAATATGACAAGCCTTGCAAAGACTTGAAATTTACTTAGCTAAATAATTCAATTCTCTCATATTGCTCTAATTTTGCTACTCTTAGAACTGTTATAGTGGTCGTCCTCAATTAACTTTCATTGACAGAGAACTTCATTTTTTTTCCTAGTTCCTAAATATGTTCATTGCCCAGGTCCCCATAATTGGTCTTTTAAGAACCTCAAAATAATATAACCTTGAAAGCATTAAGGTCTGAAGCTTTATACCACTGGCTTGTATACTTGGGGAAGATTGGATGTCTTTGAGATGAGAATAAATGTTAGGAACCCTTTCTCCAGAAAAAAATAACATTTTTATTACACACTTATAAAGAGATATAACACATATGCAAAATTTTTCAGACAATTGCAAGAGGTCTAACAAGTCCCTAAAGCTATTCATCATGAAATATAGATGTAAGGTCAATAGCCCTAGATTAAATTTTTAGCACCATTCCCATATCTCCATAATAATGAAATCCACAATGAGTTTATGTCAACAATTTTATCTAGATCTTTCATTCTCTTGCTATGGTTCTGCACTCATGATTTCTCTGAAATCAATGTGTTCTATTTTATTCTTTCTGTTAAGTACAGGTCTAGCTACACTTTAAGCCTTAATATTGTTCTTTGGAAAATTTTTCATGATTCCTCTGCTGTCTATCTCTTTTAACCCCTAAGCCAGTTAATAGCCTAAATCAGAAAGCATAGCACATCATATAGTGATGTCCACTGGTTGTTTAATGCACTTTTCTTGTGCAAGATGACAAGTTTATTAACACCATGTTCATTCTCTTGAGGAAGGAAGCATAGACTGTAACTTATACTAGTTCCATATCACCTTCCAAGTTCTCATTTGCTAAGAACAATAGTCACACACTGTGCAATGATTACTTGGTATGTTACATAATGCTATCATGATTTTAACTGTTTCTTCACTACCTTCTTTTCCTGATGTATTTTCTCCTACCAAATACATCATAAAAACAGCAAATATAAGCAATTACTAAGCAATACAACTGACACATTCCTCCTTTGAAATGTTACTGTAATAGTGCCTCAGTGCGATTCTAACAAAACATTGTGGATCATAAAACTTTAACAAACATCAGAATCTCCTGGAGGGCTTTTTAAATTCTCAATTACAGGATGCCATCTCACCCCTATAGTTTCTAATTTAGTAGGTCTGCTGTGGGGCCTAGGAATTTGCATGTCTTACAAATTCCCTGGTAATGTCAATGTTTCTAATCAGGGAAACCATGCCTTAAGAACCACTGTGCCAACAGTTAAATGAAAGTTTTTGCTGAGTTCCTGTCCTTTATTTTTATCAAAGAGAATTGTAATTAAAAGAGAAAATGGGAGCCAAACACTAGAGAATAATATATTGAAATAATGACTTTCTTTAATGAAAATGCATTCATATCTAAAAAGTCCAAACAAATATTCTGGATTAAGACAGAGCATACTGACCCTGCAAGATAAGTCAGGCAGCAAACTGAACTAATTCCCCTCTTATGTTTACCTCAACCAGTCTGGGCTAGCCAAAACCAGCCTGAGCCAATCAGAAGCCATTACAATACTCTAGGTAACCTGTTAGCCCACTAAGTAAGTGCCTCATGCATATTAACTTCTCAATGTCTGGGTGAAGTTTAGCTGCCATTTTTTATACATGCAGTGTATGGAGAATTATGTAATCCTAACTGCTCCTGCATAAAAGGTAGAAATATGTATACTCCCTATTTTGAAAATGATACATCAAGAGAAACTTGAAGAGGCCCTCCTTGAAACAGTATTAGAGGCATACAGGTGTTCCTTTCCTTGGTCAAACAAATATAAGTGCTTTCTGCTCTCCCACTTCAGTCTTTTGTTTATTGGCTATAATGGGTCACACCACACAGAGCATGGAGTTTATCTGGTGACAAGGTTACCAGAGATAAATTTGGATGTAATTTCAAAATCAATATATAAGAATTGTAAGAGAACAAAAATTGATGAAAATTGAGCTATTTTATATATATTTTTTAATGAGCCATTCACTGATTATGTATCAAGATCTATCCTGAAGTACAATGCTGTCAGTGATAGGATAATATCCACATGCCTATGACAAACACCAGTTAATACTACTATTATTCAAATTTACTCACCAACCACCAAAGCCAAAGATGAGGAAATTGAAGTTTTCTAACAACTTCTGCAGTCTGAAACTGACCAAACGTGCAATCAAGATGTGTTAATTAACACTGGTGATTGGGATGCAAGAGTTGGAAACAAAGAAGAATCACTGGTAGTTGGAAAATATGGCCTTGGTGATGGAAATTATGCTGGAGATCGCATGATAGAATTTTGCAAGACCAACGACTTATTCACTGCAAATACCTTTTTTCAACAATACAAATGGAGGCTATACAGGTGGAGTTCACCAGATGGAGTACACAAGAATCAAATTGACTACATCTGTGGCAAAAGGTCATGGAGAACCTCAATATCTTCAGCCAAAACAAGGCCAAGAGCTGACTGTGGAACAGACCATCAAGTGCTCATATGCAAGTTCAAGTTGAAGCTGAAGACAATTAAAACAATTCCACAAGAGCCAAAATTGACCTTGATTATATCCCTCCTGAATTTAGAGACCATCTAAAGAATAGATTTGATGTATTGTACACCAATGACTGAAAACCAGAGAAATTGTGGGATAGCATCAAGAACATCATCCATGAACAAAGCAAAAGGTCATTGAAAAAAGAGGAAAGGAAGAAAAGACCAGAATGGATGTCGAAAGAGACTCTGAAACTTGCCCTTGAACAGAGTAGCAAAAGCAAATGGAAGAACTGACAGAATAAAAGAGCTGAACAGAAGATTTCAAAGGGCAGCTTGAGAAGACAAAGTCAATTATTATAATCAAATGTGCAAAGAGTTGGAGTTAGAAAACAAAAAAGGAAGAACACATTCAGCACTTCTCAAGCTGAAAGAACTGAGGAAAAAAGTTAAGCCTCAAGTTGCAATATTGAAAGATTCCACGGGCAATATGTTGAATGATGCAGGAAACATCAAAAGAAGATGGATGGAATACATGGAGTCACTACGCCAAAAAGACTTGGTAGATTCTCATCCATTTCAGGATGTGGCATATAATCAAGAACCAATGGTACTGAAGGAAGAAGTCAAAGCTGCACTAAAGGAAGTGGAGAAAAACAAGGTTCTGGGAATTGATGGAATACCCATTGAGATGTTTCAACAAACAGATGCTGTGCTAGAGGCGCTCACTCAGCTATGTTAAGACATTTGAAAGACAGTTATCTGGCCAACTGACTAGAAGAGATTCATATTTGTACCCATTCCAAAGAAAGGTGATCCCACAGAATGTGGGAATTATTGAACAATATAATTGATATCACACCGAAGTAAACTCTTGTTGCTGTTGTTGTTATGTGTATCGAGTCAGCCCCAACTCAAAGCAAACCCTCCTTGGGTTTCTGAGGCAGTATCTCCATGGAAGTAGATTGCCCAACCTTCCTTCTGAGGAGTGACTGGTGGGTTTGAACCACAGCCTTCTGGTTAGCCATCAAGTGCCTTAGGCACTATGCTACAAGAGCTTCCAAGTAAAATCTTACTGAAGATAATTAAAAAACTGTTGCAGCAGTACATTGACAGAGAACTTCCAGAAATGCAAGCTGGATTCAGAAGGGGACATGGAGTGAGGAATATCATAGCTGATGTCAGATGGATCTAGGCTGAAAGCAAAGAATACCAGAAAGATGTTTACTTGTGTTTTACTGACTATGCAAAAGCATTCAATTATGTGGATCATAACAAATTTTGGATAACATTGAGAAGAATTGGAATTCCAGAACACTTAATTGTACTCATGAGGAACTTGTACATAGACCAGGAGGCTGTCATTGGAACAGAATAAGGGAATACTGCATGGTTTAAAACCAGGAAGGGAGTGTGTCAGGGTTGTATCCTTTCACATACTTATTCAATCTGTACACTGAGCAAATAATCTGAGAAGCTGGACTACATGAAGAAGAATGTGGCATCAGGATTGAAGGAAGGCTCATTAACAACCTGAGATTAGCAGATGACACAACTCTGCTTGCTGAAAGTGAGGACGACTTGGAGAACTTACTGATGAAGATTAAAGACTACAGTCTGCAGTATGGATTACACCTCAATATAAAGAAAACAAAAATCCTCTTAACTGGACCAATAAGCAGCATCATGGTAAATGGAGAAAAGTTTGAAGTTGTCAAAGACTTCATATTACCTGGTTCTACAATCAACACCAACAGAAGCAGCAGTCAAGACATCAAAAGATGTATTGCATTTGGCAAATCTGTTGAAAAAGACATCTTTCAAGTGCTGAAGACTAAAGATATCTCCTTGAAGACTAAGATGCCCCTAACCCAAGCTATCAGGTGGCATAGTGTCTAAGGCACTTGACTGCTAACGAGAAGCCTGGTGGTTCAATCCCACCAGCCACTCCTCAGAAGGAAGATTGGGAAATCTGCTTCTGTAGTGATACCACCTTGGATACCCAAGGAGGGGTTGCTATGAGTCAGATCTGACTTGATAGAAGTTAATTTTGTTTTGGTTTTTAACCCAAGCCATGGTATTTTCAATTGCCTCATATATATGTAGGAGCTGGACAATGAATAAGGAAGACCAAAGAAGAGTTGATGGTTTTGAGTTGTGGTGTTCATGAAGAATGCTGAAAGCACTGTAGATTGCTAAAAGAACTAACAAATCTGTCCTGGAAGAAGTTCAGCCAGAACGCTCCTTGAAAGTAAGAATGGCCAGACTCCATCTCACCTATTTTGGTCATGTTGTAAGAAAGGACCATTCTCTGGTGAAGGATGTCATGCTTTGTAAAGTGAAGGGTCAACGAAAGAGGGAAAGGCCCTCAGCAAGATGGATTGACACGGTGGCTGAAGTGATGGACTCAAGTATAGAAGGGATCATGAGGCTGGCACAGGCCCGGGCAGTGTTATCAGAATTCCAGAACAGGAAGAGACAAATAAAACCACAGAGAAAATTATCGAAGATTTGTTGGAGGAGAATTTCCCTCATATGATGAAAGATGAGAATATCCATTCAAGAAGTCCAATAAACCCCAAACAGGATAGACCCAAAAGAAAATCACCAAGTCATATCATCACCAAACTCATCAAAACCAAAGACAAAGAAAGAATCCTGAAAGCAGCATGGGGAAAACAAAAAGTTACCTACAAAGCTCAACAAATAAGACTAAGCTCTGATTTCTCAGCAGAAACCATGAAGGTGAGAAGCCAATATAAAACCCTGAAAGAAAAAAAAAAATTCCAACCAAGAATTATATACCTGGCAAAATTGTCCCTCAGATATGATAGTGAAATTAGAACATTTCCAGATAAGCAGAAATTAAAGGAATTTGTTAAAATCAGACCAACCTACAAGAGATGCTAAAGGGAGTCCTTTGCACAGAGAACCAACAACAGCAAACTATAACCATCCATTAACACACATGACATAACCCAGAAAGCAACCCAGTTATGGAAGTATCCAAAGTAAATAAACCTACAAGCTTGTAAATAGGGAACCAGAGATATCAACTGTCAAATGAAGACAACAAAAAAACAAAAAGAGGGAAAAAATTGTGTAGTTATGTTGTTGTTGTTGTTATATGCCATCGAGTCAAACCCGACTCATAGCG
>NW_006922271.1:832799-847491 GCF_000298275.1 Orycteropus afer afer | reverse complement strand
TGAAACAACAGCAACAAACAAAATGATAAGATGATTCATAAACAAAACAAGCTCAGCACAGAAAATTACATGGAACAAAGAAATCAGTAACACCACAAAACAACACATAACAAAATGACAGCAACAAATCCATACTTGTTTGTAATTATACTGAATGTCAATGGATTAAATGCACCATTCAAGAGACAGAGTTGCCCACTGGATAAGAAAACATAACCCATCAATATGCTGTCTACAAGAGACACACCTTAGAGAGAAAGACAAAAATAGACTAAAAATCGAAGGTTGGAAAAAGATATATCAAGCAAATGGCAACCATAAAACAGCAGGAGTGGTGATATTAATTCTGATAAAATTGACTTTAAGACAAAAACCATCATAAGAGATAAGGAAAGACATTTAATGATTAAAGGATGGATTGAACAAGAGGACATAACCATAATAAATAGATATACACCCAATGAAAACCAAACCAAACTCACTGCCGTGGAGTCGGATCTGACTCATAGCAACCCCTCCTTGGGTTTCCAAGGCAGTATGACCAAAGAAGTAGATTGCCCAACCTTCCTTCTGCAGAGTGGCTGGTGGATTTGAACTGCCAGCTTTCTGGTTAGCAGTCAAATGTCATAGGCACTATGCAACCAGAGATCCCAATGAAAGAGCTCCAAAATACATAAATCAGACTTTAAAAGAATTGAAAAGACAAATAGATGACTCCATAGTCACAGTAGGAGACTTTAATACACCACTTTCAATCAAAGATAGAACTGGAAAAAAACTTGACAAAGACACAGAAAAACTAAACAATACAATGCACCGACTTGACCTTATAGACATCTACAGAGCACTTCACCCAACAACAGTACAATATATATTCTTTTCCAGTGCACATGGAACATTCTCCAGGATAGACCATATGTTAGGCCACAAACCAAGCCTGAGTAAATTTAAAAACAATGAAATACTGCAAAGCATCTTCTCAGATCACAATGCTATAAAATTAGAAATCAACAATAGGAAAATCAAGGGAAAAAGAGCAAACACATGGAAACTGAATAATATTCTCTTTGAAAATGACTGAATAATAGAAGAAATAAAAAAATGAAATTAAAAATTTCCTTGAATCAGATGAGAATGAAAACACAATATACCAAAATCTTTGGGACACAGCAAAAGCAGTGATCAGAGGTCAATTTATAGCAATAAATGCACAAATTAAAAAAGAAGAGCCAAAATCAACACCCTAACCCAACATCTCCAACAATTAGAAAAAGAGCAGCAAAAAAAAAAAAAAGCCTACAGTCACCAGAAGAAAAGAAATTATAAAGATCCAAGCAGAAATAAATGAAATAGAAAATAGAAAGACACTGGAAAAACTCAACAAGATTAGAAGTTGTTTTTTTTAAAAGATTAATAAAATTGACAAACCACTGGCAAATTTAACAAAGGAAGTGAGGGAAAGAATACAAATAACCCAGAAAACAAATGGGGTGACATTACAACAGAACCAACAGAAATTGAAAGGATAATATCAGGATACTATGAAGAACTACGGGAGCTCTGGTAGCATAGTGCCTAAGGCACTAGACTGTTAACCAGAAGGCTGGTGGTTCAAATCCACCAGTCACTCCTCGGAGGAAGGTTGGGCAATCTACTTCTGTAGTGATACTGCCTCAGAAACCCAAAGAGGGTCGCTATGAGTCAGGGCCGGCTCGATGGCACATAACAACACAACAACATGAAGAACTATACTCCAACATATCTGAAAATCTAGAAGAAATGGACAGATTTCTAGAAATATAATACTTATGTAAACTAACACAGACTGAGTAGGAAAAGTTGAACAGAACCATAACAAAGGAAGAAATTGAACAGGTCATAAAAAAAAAAAAAAAAATTACCAACAATAAAAGCCCTGGCCCAGATGCTTTCACTGGAGAATTCTACTGAACGTTCAAAGAATGATGCTAATCCTACTCAAACTATTCCAGAACATAGAAAAGGATGAAATCAATCCTCCCAAATTCATTTTATGAAGCAAGCATAACCTTGATACCACAACCAGGCAAAGACAACACTAAAAAGGGAAACTACAGACCAATATCCCTCATGAATAAAGATGCAAAAGTCTTCAACAAAATCCTAGCCAATAGACTCCAACAATGTATCAAAAAAGTAATACATTGTGACCAAGTGGGGTTAATCCCAGGTATGCAAGGATGGTTCAACATTAGAAAAACTATCAACATCATCTATCATATAAATAAAACAAATGATTGACCATATCAATCAATGGAGAAAAGGCATCTAATAAAATTCAACACCTATTCCTGATAAAAGCTCACAGAAAAATAGAAATAGAAGGGAAATTCCTCAACATAATAAAAGACATAAATGAAAAACCACAGCTAAATGCAAAACCACATATTGGTCTGTAGTTTCCCTTTTCAGTGTTGTCTTTGCCTGGTTGTGGTATCAAGGTTATGCTTGCTTCATAAAATGAACTCGGGAGAATTGATTCCATCCTTTTCTATGTTCTGGAATAGTTTGAGTAGGATTAACATCATTCTTTGAATGTTCAGTAGAATTCTCCAGTGGAAGCATCTGGGCCAGGGCTTTTATTGTTGGTAATATTTTTAGTATCAACAGAGAGAGACTGAAACCATTCCCCTTGGGAACAGGAACCAGACAAGGATGCCTTCTATCACCACTTCTTTTCAACATTGTATTGGAAGTCTTAGCCAGGGCAGTAAGGCAAGAAAGGAAAATCAAAGACATCCAAATTGGTAAGTAGGAAGTAAAACTATCCCTATTTGCTAATAATATGATTTTATACATAGAAAACACAAGAGACTCAAAAAAAAATCTACTGAAACTTAATTGAGAGATTTAGCATAGCGGCAGGATACAAGATCAATCCAAATATCAGTTGGATTCCTCTACACCAGAAAAAAGATTGCTGAAAAGGAAATAGGAAATCAATACCATTCACAATAGCTACCAACAAAATAGTATACTAGGGACTAAGTTTCACTAGGGATACAAAAGACCCATACAAAGAAAATTACAAAACACTACTTCAAGAAACTATAGGAGATCTACATAAATGGAAGAACATACCATGCTCGTGGATAGGAAGATTGAACATTGTCAAAATGTCAATACTACCCAAAACAATCTATATATTGAGTGCAATCCCAATCCAGATCCCATCAACATTCTTTAAGGATATGGAAAAAAAAATCACTAATTTTATATGGAAAAGAAAGAGACCTCGGATAAGCAAAGCACCATTGAAGAAGAACAAAGTAGGAGGTGTCACACTCCCAGATCTCAATTATACAGCCACAGTAGTCAAAGCAGCCTGATATGGGTACAATGACAGAGAACCCAGAAACAGATCCATCAAATTATGGTCAGCTGATTTTTGACAAAGGGCTGAAATCTGTTAAATGAGGGAAGAGATGGTCTCTTTCACAAATGGTACTGGCAAAACTGGGCATCCATTTGCAGAAATATGAAACAAGATCCATACTTCTCACCATACACAGAAACTAACTCCAGATGGATCAAACACTTAAATGTGAAACCTAAAACTATAAAGTTCCTCAAGGAAAAAATAGAGGCAAATTTAGGGACCCTAATTTATGCCATAAATAGACTGTCATGCATAACCCAAAATGCACAACAGCAGAAGATAAACTAGATGAATGGGATCTTCCAAAAATTAAATTTGTGTGTGTGTCCAAAGACTTCTCCAAAAGAGTAAAAAGATAACCTACAGATTGGGAAAAAAATATTTAGCAACAACATATCTGAAAAGGGACTTATCTCTAAAATTTATAGAAAACTCCAACACCTCAACAACAAAAAAGATTAATGATCCAATTAAAAAATGGGCAGAAGATATGAATAGACATTTCACCAAAGAAGATATTCAGGCGGCCAGCAAATACATGAAGATCATTAGCCATTAGAGAGATGCAAATCAAACCAACAATGAGATACCATATTGTCCCAGCACTGGTAGCAAAGTTCAACAAGATAGAAAGTAACAAATGCCGGCAAGGAAGTGGAGAGATTGGGACTCTCATACACTGCTGGTGGGACTGTAGAATGATACAACCACTGTGGAAAGCAGTATGGTGATTCCTTGAAAAGTTGGAATTAGAAATACTATTTGATCCAGCAATCCCATTACTAGGTATACATCCTAAAGTGAGAGCCAGGACAAAAACAGATATATGCACACCCATGTTCATTGCATAACCATTTACAATAGCAAAAAGATGGAAGCAACCTAGGTGCCCATCAACTGAAGAATGGATAACCAAACTGTGGTACATACACACAATGGAATACTATGTAACACTAAAGAATAATGTAGAATCTGCAAGTCACCGCATAATGTGGATGAACTTGGAGGACATTATGCTGAGTGAAATAAGTCAATCACAGAAGGACAAACATCATATTAGTGTGTTATTGTCAAAAGTCAAGGAAAGGTTTATATATGGAGGGAAACTTTCTCTGTTGGTTACCAGGGGTAGAAATGGAGGGGAGGAAACTGCAAAAATTAAATAATAATAATAATAATAAATAAAAATAAACCACAACGAATCCCACTTTCTGCCATATCCAAAAAAAATGCCAACTATTTGTTAAATAGCCAATAGCAAACTGTTTGTGCCACCCAGCAACCAAAAGATATCCATTAGATGTGCGTTTTTAAAATTAATGTTAAAGGAGGCACTCAAAATAATGCTCAAAAGTTTAAATTTCAACTTGTTTTGCTCTTGAATAATTAAAATTTTATTAAAAAATCTTCTGATTGGAAGATCATGATGTTGTTGTTGTTGTTATGTAACATCAAGTCAGACCCGACTCATAGTGACCCCTCCTTGGATTGCCAAAGCAGTATCACTACAGCTGTAGATTGCCCAACCTTCCTTCCGAGGAGTGGGTGGTGGGTTTGAACCACCAGCCTTCTGGTTAGCAGTCAAGTGCCTTAGGCATGAAACATAACTTCTTTACTAAACTATATCGAATACCATGAAGGTGAAAATGGTTGTCTGAAGATAAATTGAACACAATTCTCTGTCATAGGAGTTCTCAGTCTTATAAGGCATAAATTAAAAAAAAAAAAAAAAAATATATATATATATATGTATATATATAAAAGATATTCAAAGCAGATATAATGGTGCAATGAGAGGCCAAGGAGCAATGGGAGACCAAGGTTATTTTGGGAATACCCCCGTATCTAAAAAGCATCAATAATAAAGACTACAGGGGATATATTATATTTATTTTCTATGTAGAATTTATCTGAAGTGCTCCTTTTTGGGTATATTTAATTGTATGTAGGAAAGAGCCCTAAAATGAATATTCAGTTATTTAATCTAATAGTTTATTCTAAATGTTGCTAGTCTCTGTTTTAACTAGGTGGGGATACCAAGTTTCAGATTATCCTTAACCTTGTAAATTAGATTTGGAACAGCCAGCCCTTTCAAACATTATATATTGATATCCCTAAATGACCCCTTCCTGCACCAAATTTAATCTTTCAGGTACCACCTGTTATATGATAGGATCCCCCTACAGTGATGTGCCCTGCCAGGACAGAGAGTGGATAAAGAAATGATGGGCAAGCTATACAGTCAACTTCATAAGCAATTTAACTTTTAGAGGCTACATGTATTATTGAGTACTGTAAGTTTTGGGAAAATCCATTAATAAGTTTACATTTTTTTCAGTGTGTTTTCCCATTGATCCCAAACTCTTTTCATAGGATAATTCCATAGGTATTTTTGCAGGTAAAAGTTTGTACATGTATAAAACTTTGTGTCATTTCTTCCTTCTCTATTTTGGCTTAAAGAGTCTACGCAATTACTTCAAGCACTGTGATAACTAACATTAATGATACATTAAGAGGAACAAAATTTTAGAAATTAAAAAATGAGAAAATAAAAGAAATTTCTGTTTACAATCCTATTTAAAAACCAAACTCACTGCTATCGAGTCGAATCTGAACTCATAGAGGTCCCTCCTTGGGTTTCCGAGGCGGTATCACTGCAAAGTAGATTGCCCAACCTTCCTTCTGAGGAGTGGCTGATGGGTTTGAACCACCAGCCTTCTGGTTAGCAGTCAAGTACCTTAGGCACTATGCTACCAGAGCTCCTACAATCCCATTTAGTTGTCCAAAATAATTTATTCACACACCAAAATGATTGAGCACCACTGTTTGCTAGTAACAGTGGTGGGATACAAAGATTAATTTAGAATAGATTTTTGCCCTTAGGTAGCTCACAATCCAGGAGCTCCCGCAGATAAAGAATACAAAGATGTTCCAGTCATCTATTGCAGTGTAATAAACTTGGTGGCATAAAACTACTACCACTTTATTATGCTCATAGACTCTACAGGTAAGGAATTTGGACAGAGCACATAGGAGATGGAATATCTCTACAATGTCTGGGCCAGCATCATCTGTGAAGACTCAGAAGCTGGTGGTGACTCATATGGCTAGAGACTGGAATTATGTGGAAACTTTTGCTCTTGCATGTCTGGTACCTGAGCTGGAATAATTTTGTGGAAGGCTGAGGGGGCCCCTCACTGAAAACTGTAAAACTTTCACAGGATTGCAGGCATGATTAAAGTGGACATTAATCACAGTGACTAACCTGCTATTTTACCCTCCCTTTCATTTCTTTCAAGCAAATAGAATATCCACTCTTCTTATGGACACAGAGTTCTTTAGATTTGCTATTTCCAATTTAAGGGTAACTCTCCCACGACTAGTTTCAGCTGAGAACTGTAACCTACAACAAGATGACCCTGAGAAAGGAGACATTGAGCCTTGGAGCAACCAAGATAAAGGAGAAACAAAAATATCCTTGGCAGGCTGAAAGGCCTGAGGGTGCTCACTCCTGTACTCTTCCCCCCCTGTAGAGTTAATCTTTCTAGGCAGGTGTGGAGAACCTGAGGGACACTTCTCCTAACCAAGGATGGCTTTTTATCACTGACCAGAAGAAGGGTTAAGAGGTCACAAGACAGCAACAACTCATCTCAAAATGAGAAGGAAACATTATCAGCATTCCTCAAACCCTCCTACCCCCCAGCCCAATTCCATTTAAAAACCCTAACCATTCCACCTCAGGGAGACAGACAATTTAGAGAAACGATTCTCACTGTCTCCTTGGGTATTGATACTCAATAAACCTTTTGCTTTCTCTCTTCAACCTGTTGTGATCATTGGCTGTTTGTGACAAACGATAAGGACCTTGTTTTCCTACAACAATTTAAAGGCTCCACCTAGCTGGGAATGTTAACCAGGACACCTATTATTGGCCTCTCCATCTGGCTTGGACTTCCTTAATACATGGTGGCCTCAGAGGAATCAAACTTCTTAATAAAGTGGCTCAGAACTCCAAATGTGTTCTAATCAGCAGAGTGGAAGCTGCATGTCCTTTTAGGATCTAACCTCAGGTATCACATAGTGTCAATTCTGTCATAGTCTGTAAACTGAAGCACTCACAGGTCCCTCTCAGATTCAAAGAGAGGAGATATAGATGCATCTTCTCAATAGTAACACTTCTCATTTGCAACCAGGTTAGAGCAACGGGTTTAGCTAAGGGAGAGGCCAGAGACACTGAATGTGTTCATCACTCAATGACAGACATTTTTTTCAGACTGTCTTCAGCCCTCATCCTATTCCCTTCTCTCTTTGCCTTAAGCTACCTTAATGGCAGCAAGGAGGAATTTAAACAGGCAATTATAGTTGAAAAGAAGAATAGGCATTCAGGTAGACTTACAACTTATCCCTTTTATAAATACTAATATGGCAAAGCAAAATATAGAGTCCAAGGCTTTTGAGGGATGAATCAGAAAAAATACCATATTCCCTGATATATTATCTTAGGTAAATCATTGGAACTTGACTTAACCAACTGTCAAAACAGGAAAATACAAAAAAAAAAGAAAAAAAAGGTCGAGTAACTTTATTAAACTCACTCAATAAATTACAACAATAAAGTTCCTTTAGAACCAAGGATTCTATGCTGATCCATTGCTATAGTATTATATTTCCTTGAATCCCTGCTCAATTCCAGTGGTCAGAGTGGCTTGGATCATTTAATTACTACATACTTTTGTGGCTCCAACACCTTACTCATGTGGAGGACAGATTCTTTTTGTGCTTCTGTGTGTTGTTTTATTTTGTTTCTTGCTTCTTTTTCTTCTCCTCAGTTTTTAATGAAGATTTATATTCCTGTTTGCATTTTCATTTTTAACACGATTTTTTTCTATATTCAGTAAATCTCCATTCATGATTTTAATACAAGAGTGACCCTTCAATAACTAAATGATTTTGTTTACATGTGATGGCCAAATTGTTTCTATCTTTCAAAACATTATCTTGTTTTTTGTTTTTTAAAGAATAAAAAGTTCACACAAAAGTGTAGAACAAATTGGAGAAGAACTCACAGTGCACGCTTTGAGTGTGAATCTAGGCTCCACAAGTCACACATTTGTGTGTTATTGGGAAATTTATCTAAACTTTAGATTTGGTGCCTCAGTTTATTCACCAGAAAGGAGGAGACAGCAATAGGAACTACTTCAAAAAATTGTTGTGAAGATCAAATAGGATAGTACACAAAACAAGCCTAGCCAGCATCTCCCCACACTAGATTAAGCTAACACTTTGAGAACAAATAAAGTATGATTTTTCTCTTTTCATACCATTTGTCCAGCACAGGGTGTGCAATCAATGCCTGATGAATTACTGAAAAAATTCTTATCTAAGTAGAAATTGCTTACAGCACAAAATGGGCAATCTACTTCCGTAGTGATACTGCCTCGGAAACCCAAGGAAGGGTCGCTATGAGTCAGGCCCCACTCGATGGCACGTCACAACCACAACAACAAGAAGAGCCTGAAGGCCCTCTGGTGGAGTAGTGCCTAAGGCACTTGACTGCTAACCAGAAAGCTGGAGGTTCAAACCCACCAGCCACTCCTCGGAAGGAAGGTTGGGCAATCTACTTCTGTAGTGATACTGCCTCGGAAACCCAAGGAGGGGTCGCTGTGATTCAGGTCCGACTAGATGGCACATAACAACAACAACAACATTAAACACTGGAGCTCTGGTAGTATAATGGTTAAGGCATTTGGCTGCAAACCAAAAGGCTGGTGATTCAAACTTAGCAGCTGCTCTGTGGAAGAAAGATGAGACAGTCTACTCCCATAAAGATTTACAATCTTGGAAACCCAATAGGGGTCACTGAGTCGGAACCAACTTGATGGCAACGAGTTGGGTTTGTTTTTGTTTTTTGGGATTAAATACTAGTTTTGTAAACAGAGTTTACAAATAAGCTGGTTTTAAAATAAGCTAGCCCCCAGGGTCATTAAATCCATTTGAATCAAATACATTAACTTCATATTTTAAATCAGACTCAGCAATACCATGTATTTCTGAGCTCTCTCAAATAATTTTCAATGAACAGGGGTGTTTTTGTTTTCTCTCTCTGTGTGTGTCTCTCTCTCTCTTTCTTTCTCTCTCTCTCTTCCATGAATCCTGACAAGTACTCGCTTATCCAAGGTGCTTCAATTAATGCAAAAGAATCACAATACAAGCTGTGCCTACAGGGGCTAAGTGACTTGCTATCTAACAACTTAAAAGTAACAAATGTACGTTAAAGTTCTAATGCAGAGATTCTGACTCCCAGCCCAGGGTTCTTTCCACTGGGGAAATTCCTCACTTAAGCCTAGGTTTTCATTCCAAAGCAAAGAAAATTAGAAACCTATTGTGCCTGACTTGATAGACTGACTTAGTATACAGTATACTCAGTCTGCTGCAAATTCCTAGTAGTATGCTTTGCTGGAAAGAATCAAAGTAAATGAAACTAAAGCCCTCTGTTTAAGGTCCTTTTCTGGGAGACTGCAGCCTTGATCTAGCCCAAGATCCACATTAGTGGAAATTCAGGTTTGCTTTGTCCAGCTGACTGGGCAGGCAGTCCAGAAGTCTCTGTTGAGTCTGCTGTGAAGAACTGTACTTACTGATGTGCATGGCTGCTAGTGGCAGGTTCCTATAGATTCGGCAATCCTGCCCTGCTTCTGAACAAGCTACCTCTCTCCCACTTTCTGGGCTATTATGGATCCAGACCCAAAGCCTCAACATCTGCTTATAAACTGTAGTGTGGAGGATATATTTTAAGTCTAAATTTAAATTGGGAGCTCTGGTAGCCTAGTGCCTAAGGCACTTGACTGCTAACCAGAAGACTGGCAGTTCAAACCCACCAGCCAGTCCTCGGAAGGAAGGTTGGGCAATCTACTTCCGTACTGATTGATACCTCCTCGGAAACCCAAGGAGGGGTCACTATGAGTCGGGTCTGACTCAACGGCACATAATAACAACAAATTTAAGTTTAAAAGGAAAAAATTAGCTTTTGAAAGCTAAGAGGGTATCCATATGTCAGAAAAGAATCCAAAATAAGACACATAACCAACTCAAAATATTGTTGCCCAGGAAGTAGTAAATGATTATGAATGATTACGGAACACTGAATAGCTATCAGGTCATTTGAGAAATGTTTAAAGTCCATTAACTTATTAACTCAGGTCATGAAGGCATCAATTAGGATATTAAAGGGGGACATTAATTTCGTAACAGTTTCCTACAACATTTCATATATAAGGCAGTAACAAACAGAAACAAAACAGTAATTAGAAAAGGATATTTAACTTGTATTACTGCCATGAGAACAATGTCAGCTCATCTCTTTTGTTTAAATTATTTTTAAAGTCCTCGCCTTTTCATTTCAATTCTAAATGATGGAATAATCTAACATTTAAAAGAAAGTTCTTAAAAGAATTCTTTGAGTTTGGGAATTCCAGCAAGATGGCAAAATGGGCAGATAGGCTACACAGACCCTCTACAACAAAGAAATGAGGAAGCATTTGAAACCAATACAGAAGACAATCCTGGAACCCTGAGTTTTGAAGGGAAGGATAAAGAAATGGATTAAATACCAACTAGTAAAAGAACCTGAATGAAAACAGTGAGTAAGGAGACAAACAAAGCTGCCACCAGTCCTGAAGGCACAGCTATTTTGAATATTTCCCGGTAGCAACCTAAGAATTGACTCTGCATACTAAGGACTGCATGGGCAAGGACTGCATTCGTGCCTGACAATCAGAAAGGAAAACAGCAGAGAATAAGACAAACAGACCTGTGGACTACCAGCAGCTGTCCTGAGGGCACAGGGATTTTGAATATTTGCAAGTGTCAGGCACAGCCATTTTAAATATATGCAAGTGGCATTTTTTACCTAGACAGCAACCTAAGAATAGGTATTGCTTGTAAGGACAGCACAGACAACCACACTTGAGACTGATGACTAGAAATGTGCAATATTCCACTTGTTATTTTATACCCCACACCCTCTTGGTGAGCAGAGGTGTGGCATCCCCCACCTCCACCCACCTTCTTGACCAGCAGGCATTCTATCCCAGTCTGTGCCTGAGTGCCATGTCCCCCAGCCCACAGTTTTGTTTGTTTTTAAATTATTCTTTGTATCTTTTTCCTTCTCCCCCCACCCCCAGTTCCCATTCCTGGTTCTTGTTCTTTATTTTGTTTTGTTTTGTTTTGTTTTTTCCTCTTTCTATTCCTGGTTTTCTTTTTTTAATTCTTTCTTTAGGTTCTCCCCATCCCTTGTTTTTCATTTTGCAGTTTTCCAATTTTTCCTTACTATTCTTTTACTCTTGCTCTTTTCTCTCATTCCTCCCTCTTTATCTTTCTTTTATCCTTTTTTTTTTTTTTTTAAAAATTTTTCTTCTCATTTATTGCTTTCCTTTTTTTTTTTTTTTTTTGGCAATTGTTCCCGTTTGTTTATGTGGTTTGAGTTTCTTTTTCTCTTATTTTCATTCTTTGGTGGCTTTTAAAAAAAAAAAAAAATTTGTGTCTGAGTGGGAGACGGCAACTGTTCCAACACAACTAAACCTGTACCTCCTGCAGCCTCACCCACTGAGTAAGGCTTTTGCACCAATTGACCGATGATAGATGGCAGCCAATACCAACTTACTCACCCTCAACTACTCCTTATGAACAGGTAACAGAGATCTATGCACACACTCTCACTATATATTACCCCCACCAGGAGACAGTGGTGAGTGCCTAAGTGCTAACAACTAACAAATAGAGAAGCACAGTACCCTGCTCACACAGATACATCAAAACCAAATTAAAAAAAATTTTGGGTGAATCACACCAACATACAACCACAAATTAAACATGAATACAACACCACCACAATGTCTTGGAGACAACAGACCATCACAGTCCACATAAAGAAGCAAGATAAAGTAGTAGAAACAAGGAACCAGGATACAAACCAACAAGTCATCCCTGAGGAAGAAGCAGCATTAGAATGCCTTGAGAAGGAATTTTAAAGAATTATATTTGGGTACCTTCAATGGATTGAGGGACAGGTCAAGGAAAACACTGACAAAATTAAGGAAAACACACACAAAAAAAAATAGGGCAATTTAGGGAAACAATACAAGAACAAATAGACAAAATAAAAAAATAATAGAAAAGATACAAAAACAACAAACGTAAATCCAGAAGGTTAATACTAAGATTTCAGAAATACATAACACACTGAATGGGTAAAGGAAGAGAATTGAGTCAATAGAAGACAGAATAAGATTGAAGACAAATACCTCAATACTACTTTGTTAAGAGATCAATCAGAAAAAAAAGATCAAAACAAAATGAAGAAAGCCTAAGATTCATGTGAGATACCATCCAGAGGAGTAACCTACATGTAATCAAAATTCCAGAACAGGAAGAGAAAAATAAAAACATAGAGAAAATTGTTGGCGTTTGTCAGAAGAGAATTTCTCTAATATGATGAAAAATGGGAATATTCAAGAAGTGCAATGAACCCCAATCATGATAGACCCCAATCACGATAGACCCCAAAACAAAATCACCAATATATATCATCATCAAACTCACCAAAACCAAAGACAAAGAAAGAATCCTGAAAGCAGCTTGTGAAAAATGGAAAGTTACGTACAAAAGGCAACCGAAAACACTAAACTGATTTCTCAGCAGAAACTAGTGAGAAAACAGTGGGATGATATATATAAAACACTGAAAGAGAAAATTTTCCAACCAAGAATTATATACCCAGCACGATAGTTGGAGTTTTGTGTCAACTTGGCTGGACCACAATTCTGAGTGATTTAAGCAGTTGTGATGTGGGTTATTCCCATGATGAGATCAGATGTATATGTTTTGAGCAACCAATCCATTGAAAGGGAGTTTCGCTATGGGTGTGGTCTGCTTCCAATATATTTATGGACATCCTGGGAAAAGAGAACTCTCTTCTGTGGACCGGAATCCTGTTGTGCTGCCTACAACTCTCCGTGAGCAAACAATCCACATTCGGCCTGGTGATCTTGGATTCGTCATTTGTTGGAGTCAACAGCTGGTATGCTGCCTGCCAACCTTGAGCTCATCAGCCCCTACAGCTGCATGAGTCAGGAAAAGCCTCCAGCTTGATGTTTGATCCAAGAACTTGGCACTTCACACACTTCTGTAAGTGTGTCAGCCATTTTCTTGAGATAAATTTCTCTCTCTCTATATATAAGCTTTACTTGTTTTGCTTCTCTAGAGAACCCAGCCTAACAAACCCAGCAAAATTTCCCCTCATATATGAGAGTGAAATTAGGAGATTTCCAGATAAGCTGAAATTAAGGTTGAAGATGACTCGACAGCACCAAACAGCAACAATAGAGGCCTATTCCTCACCCCTCACAGGGAAGGGGTGGTCACTGGGAGGAGAGAAGAGGAGAGGAGAGGAGAGTTTCTTACAGCTGGCTACGGTAATCGGGGCCATGAATCTAAATATGCATCAACTGTTGAATGTAAAACAAGTTTGCTATGTAAATTTGTACCCAAAGCACAATTAAATAAATAAATAAAATTGCACATTTTTATGTTGATGTTAGGTGCCATTGAGTCATCTCCTACTCATAGTGATGTTATGTACAACTGAACAAAACATTGCCCGGTCCTGTGCCAGCCTCGTGATCAATCCACCTTGTTGAGGGCCTTTGCCTTCTTCATTGACCCTCTACTTTACCAAGCACATCCTTCTCCAGAGAATGGTCCCTTCTGACATGACCACAGTAAATGAGACAAAATTTGTCCATTCTCTCTTCCAAGGAGCATTCCAGCTGTACTTCTTCCAGGACAGATTTCTTAGCTCTTTTGCCAGTCCATGGTATTTTCAGTAGTCTTCACCAACACCACAACTGAAAAGCATCAACTCTTCTTCAGTCTTCCTTATTCATTATCCAGCTCTCATGTGTATATGAGGCAATTGAAAATAACATGGCTTGGGTTAGGTGCACCTTAGTCTTCAAGGAGATATCTTTGCTCTTCAGTCCTTGAAAGAGGTCTTTTGCAGCAGATTTCCCCAATGCAATATGCCATCTGATGTCTTGACTGCTGCTTCCATTGGTGTTGATTGTAGAATTGTGGAGCTGAGGCCCCAGTCCTAATAGCCTCCAGGGAAATCTTTAACCAGAAACCTTTAGTATGGAGATTAACACGTCCCATGCTGAGTCCTAATGCCTCCAGGTAGATCTTAAACCAGAAGCCTTTAGTATGGAGATTAACACGTCC
>NW_006922271.1:811677-831934 GCF_000298275.1 Orycteropus afer afer | reverse complement strand
TGACATGAGACAAAGTATATGTGAACTGCTGTATGAAAAGTGAATTTACTCTGTAAATCTTCACCCAAATCCTAATAAAAAAAAAAAGAAACAGCAAAACAAAAATAAATAAATAAATAAATAAAAATAAATGCTTCAAGTCATCCTTACTTTCAGCAAGCAAAGCTGTGTTGTTTGTGTATCACAGGTTGTTAATGCCTAGTGTAGGAGCTCTGGTAGCATAGTGCCTAAGGCTCTTCACCACTAACCAGAAGCCACCAGCCACTCCTCAGAAGGAAGGTTGGGCAATCTACTTCCATCGTGATACCACCTCAGAAACCCAAGGAGCGGTCGCTATGCGTTGGGTCTGACTTGACAGCATATAACAACAACAGCAAAAATGCCTAGTGTATCAATCTTTATGCATTACATTTCATTTTTGACAACTTCCAATTTTCCTAGATTCATGTACATTCCATGTTCCAATTATTCATGGGTATTTGCAGCTGTTTTTTCTCATCTTGAGTAGTGGCAATCAGCAAATGGAAGTCCTAAATGCTCTGCTCTATCCATATCAATAAGGTTGCCTCTACTCTGAGGAGGCAGCTCTTCCAGGAATATCTTGATGTCTTCTGACCTGAGGGTTTCATTTTCCAGCACTATATCAGACAATCTTTCAGGGCTATTCATAAAGTTTTCCGATAATATATTAGACAGTGTTTCACTGCTATTCATAAGGCTTTCACTGGCTGATTCTTTGAGAAATAGATGGCCTCTTCCTTCTTCCGAGTCTGTCTTAGCATCCACCACAGTATGACAAACTGACAGACAAGTTCATCTCTCTTAGCTGTTCCAAACCACTCTACTCACTTCCTGGTCTCCCTCAGCTGCTCCAAACCCACCACCCCAGCTCACTTCCTGGCCTCCCTCAGCTGCTCCAAACCAACCACATGGCCTCTACAAATTGCATAGTTCAAGGAAAATAAAACAATAAATTTTTTTTTAAAGTCTATTCCACATCCTTAACCCATCCACTCTATGACCCCAATCAAAGACTTACCAGTCAGACAATTCTATTATCATTTCTTTGTTCCATGGATTACATCTGTTTAAACTAAGAAGTTGTGAGAGGAAATCATCAGCTCTCATTTATGTGGACTGGTGCTTTCCTACATCTGGTTGTAATAGTTCTGAATAAATCCCTGTTAATTTCACTTTCACCAACTGAGTGTGCTTTCACTCTCTGCAACACTGTCCTCGTGGAAGTAAGATTCAAGTGTATGTTTTGGGGAGTTGAGAGTAACAAAAAATAAGCAAGTTAGGTAAAATGTAAATAAAGCAGGAGAAAAGAATAAGAAGGATGTGCAAATTTCTCAGACATTCCTGAGAAAATGTCATTACAGCCATGACCTGAAGGAGGTGAGGCAGCAAGTCAGGCAGATTTCTAGGAGGAAATTATTCCAGGCAAAGAGTAAATGCCTGGAGACTGAGGAGTGCTAGGTGGGACAACTGGAGGCTGGTGTGCCTCAGTGGAGTGAGAAAGGAAAGAATAGAGGTGGACAAGTGAGAGGCAGGAGTAGAACAAGTCACTGTAGGATCATCTTTTGCTCTGAGTAATTGGAGGGTGTGAGCAGTGGAGGGACATGATAGATCATACCATAAGCAGAACAGAGGCAGAGGAGACAGGAGGCTATTACCGTAATTCAGGCAAGAGATGCTAATGACTTGGGGTCACCATGAGTCAGAATAAACTCAATGGCAACTGACAATAAGAATTACTGGATCTCCACTCTATACCAGGCACTAAACTAAATATTTCTAATATTTATCTGATTTAATTATAAACAAACCAGTTGTGGTAACTGCATGATCTCAGAGTCATTTTCATGATTGCAACCTTTCAGAAGCAGGCCTTTCTTCTGAGGTGCCTCAGGTAGATTCGATCTGCCAATCTTTCAACCTTTCCTTTTGGTGACATCCAGGAACTCCTTGTCACAACCACCCCTATAAAAATAGGTGTTATTATGCTTATTTTACAGTTAAAATTCAAAACAATGACACAACTTGCCCTAAGTCATAAAACTTGTACCAGATATTTCAAGATTATCCATTCCTAGCCTTGTGTTGATAACTGGCTAATTTCTTTAACTAAAGTAGGAGCTCTGGTAGCATAGTGCCTAAGGTATTTAACTGCTACCAGAAGGCTGGCGGTTCAAATCCACCAGCCACTCCTCGGAAGGAAGGTTGGGCAATCTACTTCCATAGTGATACCTCCTTGGAAAGCCAAGGAGGGGTCACTATGAGTTGGTCCGACTCGATGGCACATAACAACAATAAAGGAACTAAGTAAGTAAGCCCAGCAAAGAGCTGCAGAGCCACCTGGCTATGCCCATCCTATATCTGCAGACCTTCAGCAGACCAGTATGTCTTTGCAGGGGGAAGGGGGGAAGAATAAGCAGTTTTTTAAGCCACTGCAGTTGGGATGGATTGTTATGAATATTTATGGAAAGAGCTAACAGGCAAAACAACAAGTCAAGCTGGATTCTCTGAACTAGCTGTGTGATGCAGAATGATGTCTCCCTATCTGAAGCAGCATATCCCTCAGTTTTGAGACTCATGTAAATCTTGAAGACTTGCACATGTAATGCTAGGCTCTGGCAATTGTTAGTTTGCATTTGGAACTTAAGATTTCTAAGATTACTAGATGGAGGAAGAATCATTAACAACCTGAGATATGCAGACGATACAACTTTGCTTGCTGAAAGTGAGGATGACTTAAGGCACCTACTGATGAAGGTTGAAGAATACAGTCTGCAGTATGGATTACATCTCAATATAAAGAAAACAAAAATCCTCACAACTGGACCAATGAGCAGCATCACAATAAACGGAGAGAAGATTGAGGTTGTCAAGGAATTCACGTTGCTTGGTTCTACAATCGATGCCAATAGAAGCAGCAGTCAGGACGTTAGACGACGTGTAGCATTAGGAAAGTCAACTGCAAAGGGACTGTTTCAGGTGCTGAGGAGCAAGGATGTCTCCTTGAGGACTAAGGTGCGCCTGACACAAGCCATGATATTTCCAATCGCCTCGTATGCATGTGAGAGCTGGACAATGAATAAGGAAGACTGAAGAAGAGTTGATGCTTTTGAGTTGTGGTGCTGGCGAAGAATGCTGAAAGTACCATGGACTGCTAAAAGAACTAACAGATCTGTCCTGGAGGAAGTGCAGCCAGAATGCGCCTTGGAAGCAAGAATGGCCAGACTTTGTCTCACCTATTTTGGTCATGTTGTAAGAAGGGACCATTCCCTGGAGAAGGATGTCATGCTTGGTAGGATGGAGGGTCAACGAAAGAGGGGGAGGCCTTCAAGGAGATGGATTGATACGGTGGCTGTGATGATGGGCTCAAGTATAGCAGGGATTGTGGGGCTGGCGTGGGATCGGGCAGTGTTTCGTTCTGCTGTGCATAGGGTCGCTATGAGTCAAAAGGACTCGACGGCACTTAACAATAACAGCAACAAAGATTACTAGAAGCAGCTCTGGTAGCATAGTGCCTAAGTCACTTGACTGCTAACCAGAGGGCTGGCGGTTCCAACCCACCAGCCACTCCTCAGAAGGAAGATGGGGCAATCTACTTCCATAGTGATACTGCCTTGGAAACCCAAGAAGGGGTTGCTATGAATCGTGTCTGACTGGACGGCACATAACAACAACAACAACAAGATTACTAGGAGACATAAAAGAGCTCTAGTGGTGTAGTGGTTAAGGCATTTGGCTGCTAACCAAATAGGTCAGTGGTTCAAACCTCCAGCTGCTTTGTCAAAGAAAGATGGGGAAGTCTGCTTCTGTAAAGATTTACAGAATTGGAAACCCAGGGTGGGGGTGGGGCAGGCTCCACATAGATGCAATAACAACAAAGTTCCTACAAGTGGAGCCAATAGCCACAACAGGTTGAAGCGAAAAAGCAAAAGATTTATTAAGTATCGATATCCAAAGAAACAGAATTGATTCTCTAAAATGACTGTACCCCCCCAAGCAAAGGGTTAAATATGATTATATGGGACATGGAGAGAGGGTTGAAGACTTCTACGACCATCAGGAATGTCTTTGTAACTCTTTACGTTGGTTGTTCCAAACTCAATGTCTCCCAGGGTCGTCTTGTCTCATAAACCACAGTTACCAGCTAAAACAGGCCTTTGGGGTATGTCATATGCTCAAAAGAATGTATAAGCAGAATAACAACCTGAAAACATGAGTGTCCACGAAATGTTGAGCTATTCTTTTTATGTAGAAAGAAGGCAAAAGAAGAAAAAAATAACAGTAAATTAGTCATTATGATTAATACCTATTTTAATCATGGTTGCTAATTTTTTAAACTTCCATAGTTCTCAGCAAGGGGCCTCCTTGGCCTTCAACAAACCCTCCTTTTACCAAGGTTTCACAATCATGGGAAATAAGATGACATTCTCTTTCTTAGGCTGCTTCCAGCTGTATGGGGACAATGAGGGGTTTATACCTCAGAGGGGAAAATTGATAGAACCTAATAACATCTTGCTGAATAAGTTCGTTAGTATCAAATGCTCCAAAGAGGGATAATATATGAGTAGTCCCAAGGGTTCTTGATAGCCCATAGAAGCTATTTTTGTCATGCAAGGGACACAAGTGCATATGATTAAAATAGCAAGGTGTAGAGTGATTAAGGGCATTAGCCAAGACCCTAAGGTGCAGAATAAATTTTCAAACCAGCTCTCTGTTTCCCTGGTCCTTTGGTTTTGTCCATTCAGTAACTTTGTGGATAGCACCTAGACCTAATTCAGCCTCCCCAGAAGTATTTTTTCAAGGATAAAATGTTTTGTTTATAATGGCACATACTCCACCATATTCAGCAAGAAGAAAATCCAAGGCTAAATGGTTAAACTCCAACATCTGGTAAGGTAACATCAGCAATATAAATGGAAAAGTCTCTATTCCTTGATCTCCAAGATGGGTTTGCTATAGTAGAGAACTGGGGAAGTAGATCTTTCCTAAAGTCATAAATTATTTTTTCTTCTCCTGTTTTTGGGTCCTTTTTCACCCAGTTGATGGGATCTACTGGAAAAGAGTGGTAATGGCACATAGAAAAGTGAGGTCTCCTACTTCTAAAGTTAAAATCCCTTTTGCTTATAAAATTACCAAAGGGGGCTCACTTTGGGGCAAAAAGGGATTAATGCCAAATATATAAATCCAGGCTCCTCACATAATTTTACCCATCCCTCTTAAATAAGGATTTGAGACTTGAACAAGGAGTACAGAAATAGGAGGGATCTTATTCCAACGGTGAAGGTTCAGATTCAGCTGGCACAGTCTTTACTTGGGTGTAACGGATCCAGACTATGATCCCTGTCAATTTTAGGGATGAATGAGTTGTTAGTAGTGGTCTGTCTCATTTAGGGGCAAGCTGATCACGTGGGTGCTTGTTTTTCCAATCTTCACCAGAACTGTCTCCTGGTTGAAACCTATATTACGGGGTATCAGTGGGATAAGACAATCATACAGAAGCATACTGATGAATGTTTTGTGAAACATTGTTTAAAGACTTTACCCACTTTCTTTCCTCTAATTCTGTCGTTACATGAGTAGGAGTGGTACCCTTTCTTAGGAATGGTCTCCCATATACTATTTCGAAGGGGATCAATTTGAGCCTACTTTGGGGACACCATATCCTAAGAAGAGCAAGTGGCAATATCTGATTCCATGGTAAATTAGCTTCTTGATATAATTTAGATAAGTCCTCTTGATGATGTAATTTATCTTTTTCACTTTCCCTGATGACTGAGGTCTCCAGGCTGCATGGAGCTTCCGTTGATTTCCCAGAGCTGAGCATAATCCATGAGTCATCTGTGAAACAAAGGCTGGTCCATCATGCTAGAGTGAAAGAGGGAGTCCAAATCTGGGAATGAGTTCTCTTAACAGGACTTTGGTCACTTCTGCAGGCAACTGGGTCTGACATGGGAACGCCTCTGTCATCCAGAATAGGTATCCACTCTATGGAACATAACAACAACAACAAACACTAAAAGAGGAGCTCTGGTAGCTTAGTGCCTAAGGCACTTGACTGCTAACCAAAAGGCTGGCGGTTCAAACCCACCAGCCACTCCTCGGAAGGAAAGTTGGGCAATCTACTTCTGTAGTGAAACTCCTTGGAAAACCAAGGAGGACTCGCTATGAGTCAGTTCCTACTTGATGGCACATAACAACAACACTAAAAGAATGCAGTTTCTAAGTGCCCGTAGTAAGACTGTGAAGACCACCTGCCAGTCATCCCCCAAATTAGTACCTCAGTATTGGACTATAGGCTTGTAAGCTATGGATAGTTTCTTATTACCTTAGCCAATGGGGTGCATTCCAGGGTTGCATCTCTTCCGAGATGCATGTTTGAATGGAGGGCCTGGATCTCAGGTATGGTTCAGTCCTTTGGGAGCAAGATTTTTCCTTTACTGTGAAGATAGCAGTCAGAAGTAGGGTCTTTGTTACCATTCTTGCACTCTCACCAAATCTTCGGGCTGGTAAGTGGGGTTAGGAAGTTCCTCCTTGTTGAATGAGGATGGAGTACGAACACTGAGTAAAGTTTTTCCATCGCTGCCCTCTTTGCTTCAGCATCCACTTTTCTGTCCTCTAGCCTCTATTGGCATGTTCTTTTGGTGGCCTGGGCAATAGATGATTACAATTCCTTTAGGATCATTCACAGCCTCCAACAGTTCCAAGATCTCTGACCCATTCTTTATTTCCTTTTCAGCCCATCTTTAAAAGTTCTTGCTCCTTCCAGATAGCACCATGGACATGCAGGACCAGATGAGAGTATTTGCTGTCCGTATAGTTTAGTGTCACCACTGCCTACCTGGCCTTTTGGTTTCCCTCTTGCATGAAGCTGCTATCATTTGTAAAAATTTCTAGGCCCACTCCTTGGAAGGGAGTGTCAGAAAAGTCTGACCTGCTGGAATATACTCCTTCATTATTTCTATATAGTTATGCAGGGGCTCTCCTTCACCTTCTGAGAGAAGACCGAATTAAGGGTAGTCACAGCTTTCAAAGTCACATTTAGGTTATTCAATGGAATGGCTTGATATTTGCCCATTCTTCCTGCCGTCAACCAGTGACTTCCTTTCTGCCCCAATAAGGAAGAATAGTATTAGGGATCTGAACCAGGATCTGCTGTCCCGATGTGAGGTCTTCAGCTTCCTGCCACAAGCCACACATAGCTGCAACAGCTCTGAGGCCAGGTGAAACAATTTCATCCAATTGTTTAGACAGGTAGGTGACAGGCCTTTGTGCAGGTCACAGCATTTGGGCCAATACTCTCAGCATTACTCCTTGCCTCTCATCCACGAATAATTCAAGGGGTTTCAGTACATTGGGAAGCCCTAAAAGCAGGGGCCGTGAGACGCTTGTACCTAATTTGTTTAAAAGCTCTTTTGTACTCTGAAGCCCCCTTTAGGATCTTTTATAGTGTCTTGGCTATTAGAGCAAATCCTGGTATCCAAAGGTGGCAAAAGTCAGCCATTCCTGGAACGCATGAAGCTCTTTCCTTGATTGTGTGTGTGTTTGGGTGGGGAGGGGTGTGTGCTACCCTGGCTATTGCATCCCTCTGATCCTGAGATAAATTTCTATGCCTTTGGGAGATCAGAAAGCCCAGATATGTCTCCTGGGGTTGTGAAATCTGCACCTTGAAATCTTATATCTGAATTCACAAGGTCTTAGTCTTAACACCCACAGTTGGTTCCATCCATTCAAAGACAAAAGGAAGTTGGGACTCAAGGTGAAGTGGTATACAGAAAAAGTCATCCTTTAAATCCAAAGTAGAAAACCAAGAAAAGTTCCTTGAAAGTGTCACAAGTAGGGTATAGGGACTCAAGACTAAAGAAGCAATAGCCTCTATGATCTAGTTTAAAAACTCACTGCCGCGGAGTCGAATCCGACTCATAGCGACCCCTCCTTGGGTTTCCGAGGCTATATCACTACGGAAGTAGATTGCCCAGTCTTGCTTCCAAGGCGCTAATTGTACTTAAATTCTGCCCAAACCTGCCATCTCCAGTCCCTGGTTTTTGAAGTGGGAGGATGGGTGTGTTGAAGAGAGATGTTCATGGTTTCAAAAGTCCCATATCCAGAACTCTCTGGACCAATGGGGCTATGGCTTCCAGAGCTTCTTTTCTTAAAAGATACTGCTTCTGGTTTTCAATGGGAGCTCCTTCTTTCAGCAGTACAATTACAGGAGAGGACTTGGCCTTTCCAGGAATACCCTTAGTTTTGTAACAGTTCTTCAGATTGGCCAGTAGATGTCGCCATAGGCTCAAACATCAATGCTGCTTGTAGGGCCTAAACTTGCTCTGTGATGGTACCTTTCATCTTTCCTTTCCCGAAAGTCGCAGGTGCCCCCAGTTTGTTCAGTAAACCCCGTCCCAACGGGGGAACCTGGCACTCTAGAACATAAAGGAATTCAAGAAAAAGGCTGTCCTCCTCAATTTTGTAACTAACAGGTTTTGAAAATTTCTTAGTGGCCAGTTTTCCTGTAACCCCCACCACCGGTACTGCGCGAGGGCTTGATCAGAATTCTACTGTGTTTACAGAGTAGGTAGCTCCAATATAAAGTCAATCAAGCCTCTTCCACCTGCATAGTAACCCAGGGCTCCTGGTGGGAAATTTGAATGGGGGTAAGAGCCCCGAACCCCATTAATCTGAGTCCTCTTGCCATTGTCTTCCTGCCCTCTGTAGTGCTTGCATGAAGGGACCCTTTCCTGAGACCTTTTAAGACATTGTCTCTTCAGTGTCCTTTCTCTACGCAATAGGTACATTGGTCTGGATCTATCGTCTGGCGGGGTCCGAGAGATACCCCTTGTCCCCCGGGGTCAAAGCGACAGCTATAATTGCTGCCTTGTTTCATTTTCTGCTTTTCCCAGTGCTCAGCTGCTAGATCTCGGTTGTTAAAGACCTTGAAAGCAATTTCTAAGAGCTGTCCTACAGGCATTCCCAAGCCTCCTTCTAACTTCTGCAGTTTCTTCCGGATGTCTGGGCGCTCTGAGAAGGGCGTGTTAACTGACTGAGCATCCGCTGGGTCCCTGGATTAATATCCGTGTACTGTGGGTAGGTTTGGGAAATGTGGTCTAAAAAGGAGGAGTGGACCTCCTTTTCTTCCTGATTTATCTCCCCAATTTTCTGGACGCTCTTTGCTTCCGGGCTCCCATCGTTAGTTCCACGATTATCGCGTCTCGTAGAGCTGGAACTTGCCCCTGTCTTCATCTGAGTTATAGTCACAACCTGGATCCCGAGCCCGGATTGATTCGATCCCGGTCGGTTGGCGGGGACCATTCAAATCATAGAGGCTGTTAGCCTCCTTCCTGGCTTGTTCTAAAACCATCTTCCGTTCCTTAGATGAGTAGAGTGTTTAAAAGAGCCTGTATATCTGCCCATATGGGTCAATGAGTGGTAAAAAATAGATAAGAACAATTCAGTCATTTTAACAGGGTCGGCCTGGTAGGGAGGGTTGTTACTCTTCCAAGTACATAGATCGGAGGTGGAAAAGGGAGCGTAGACCAACATCGTGGACCACTGCCCTTACTCATCAGTTCCCACTGGGACTTTCCTAAGGGGAATTGTCCCACTGCACCGTTCGTTCTGGTAGGCTAATTCGTTGTACAGCAATAGAAGGGCCCAAGAACAGCTTAAAATGGACAAATTCTCCAAGGAGGGTAAGCTCCCTGCTCTCCTGTACACAGCATCATCTTCTGATTATATCCTACAGGAAAAGAAGAAGAAGGGGGGGAAAAATGGATGGAGAATCCTCCAAAAAGGCAAACGGGGTCCTTTTGAAAGGAAAATGAGTAATGTATGAAATGGCTCTTTTACAAAGAACTGGTCTAGGGAAGTTAAAACACTTTCATCTCCACTCATATGAGCCCTTTTGACAAATAAAACAAAAGTCTTTAAGTGTGATATTTGGCAGGGCCAGTAGATAGCAATAGGAGTTTACTAGAGCCATTCCTAAGGTACCAGAGAGGACTGAAGACATAAAAGAAAAAAAAACACCAAGGCTAGACTCCTTGAGAAACAAAACAATATCACACACACACACATACACACACACACACACCAGATACTCCAGAAAAGTAGCCCCTGACCAAGTCAGCCTTCCTCTCTTGAGGAACAATACAAGGTAATGCACCCTACATGTGAATGGTTGACTAAGCCTACCCTCCGTCCACTGAGAAGCCGTACTGAGTAACCAAGGGGTGGGCCTCTCCTGCCCTATCTGTCCAGTTACTATGGTGCCCAGAAAAAGGGGCCAAGGACTCTCACCACGAGCCGGCTCCTAAGATTGTTCTTTTACTTATTATCCCCTTCCGTACAAAATGGACTGATGAGTGCCAACTCAGGGCAGAAACAATGGGCAGTCTCCTGGGGAAAGAAAACCCAAGCAGCCTCTTAGAGCAGATCTCCCAGGCCTCAGCCAGGACCAGGCACCACATTGCAGGAGCAGGTCCACACAAGGATGCCAATTCTTGATGCAGGAACAATGAGGTTCTTATCACCTGTTGTGAGTGGAGCCAATGACCACAAGAGGTTGAAGTGAAAAACAAAAGATTTGTTGAGTGCCAATACCCAAGGAGACAGAGAATTGCTTCTCTAAAAAGACTGTCTCCCTGAGCAAAGGGATAAACATGATTATATATGGACATGGGGAGGGGGTTGAAGACTTCTTGGACCTTCAGAAATGTTTCTGTTCCACTTTTTATTGGTTGTTCCAGGTTCAATGTCTCCCAGGGTCTTCTTGTCTCATAAATCGCAGTTACCAGCTAAAACAGGCTGTGTGGTAAGTTATATGCTCAAAAGAATGTATAAGCAGAAAAACAACATGAAGAGATGAGAGTCCATAAAAGGTCAGCTATATTATTTATGGGGAAGGAAGAAAAAAATCAGCAAATTAGTTTTTATGATTATTGTTGTTATGTGCCGTCGAGTCGGACCTGATTCATAGCGACCCCTCTTTGGTTTTCCCAGGCAGTATCACTATGGAAGTAGATTGCCCAACCTTCCTTCCGAGGAATGGCTGGTGGGTTTGAAATGCCAGCCTTTTGGTTAGCAGTCAAGTGCCTTAGGCACTACACTACCAGAGCTCCTCATTATGATTAATATGTGTTAATCATGGCTGCTAGGTTTTTAACTTCTATAGTTCTCAGAAGGAACTCTGGTAGCACAGTGCCTGCCTAAGGTGCTTGACTGTTAACCAGAAGGGTGGCGGTTCAAACCCAGCTACCCAGTGGAAGAAAAGTTGGGCAATCTACTTCCATAGAGAAATTGCCTCAGAAACCCGAGGTGGGTCACTATGAGTTGGGTCCGACTCCACTCCAAGGCCCGGCAGGTAACAACAACAACCACATAGTTCTCAGCAAGGGGCCTACTTTGGCCTTCAACACTGTGAGTCGGAGTGGATTTGATGGTAGTGAGTTTGATTTGGTTTGGAGGAGACATAAGAAAGACAGGTGTGATCTACTTCTGAAAAATCACCATTGAAAACTCTATGAAACACAGTTCTATTCTGACACAGGGTTGTTGATGGGAACTGTTTTTTTTTTTGTTTTGTTTTGTTTTGTTCTGTTTGGGAGATATAAAGAAAGGGATGACTTTACTATTTTTGTTTTTAAGGAGTATAAATATTTTTTTTTCTACACACTTTAACATCGTGTAGTATTTTAAAGTCAATTCAGAAGAATGAATGTGAATGCTTTACTTTTGTCTATCAGGAAAAAGCGTAAACTATTTGATCTCTTTTCCAACACCAGCCCTCAGCATCTTCCTTTACTAGCTTCTGGCCTGCTATTGTTGTTTGCGGTCCAATGGATTCCGTCTGACTCATATGACCCTTTAGGGCAGAGCAGAACAGCCCCATAGGGTTTCCAGGGAAAAAGAGAAAGTACTTCAACAAGATGAATTGATATAGTGACTGCAACAAATTGTTCAAACAAAATAACCAACAAGTGTGAGTATAGTGCAGGATCGGACAGCATTTAGTTCTGTTATATTATGAGTCGCTACGAGTCGGAACCAACTGGACTGTATCTAACAATAATAACAATCTCTACAAGAGTAGACTATAGAGACATTTGACTGCTAACCAGAAGGCTGGCAGTTCAAACCCACTAGCCACTCTTCGGAAGGAAGGTTGGGCAATCTACTTCTGTAGAGATGCTGCCTCGGAAACCCAAGGAGAGGTCGCTATGAGTCAGGACTGACTCGATGGCAGTGAGTTTGTTTTTTTTTTTTTTTTTTTTTTTTCGGTTGAATGTAAAACAAATTTGCACCCAAAGCACAATAAATAGTAATAATAATAATAATAATAAAGAAATGGCATCATAACTTAAAGAATGGAGTTAAGACTGCAAAGAATAAAAAAAAAAGTCAAGCCTTACTTGTTGCAAAGAAGCCAGCACGGTTGGAGCACAGTGAACAGGGATGAAGTGTGGGTGTGAGTGGGGTGTGAAGGGAAGACGCATAGATCTTGTGGATAATTTTAAGGCTTTGTGGACAATTTGTGTGTGTGTGTGTGTGTGTGTGCGTGTGCTTTAGGTGCAAGTTTACAGAGCAGAGATTGTTTTACATTCAACATTACATGTACGTTTAGTTTCACTCCCCATTTACCATGCCCAACCCTAACCCAGTCTCCTCCCCTCCCTGACCAGTAACCTTCCCCCTGTGCCGCTCATAGTTATGCACTCCTGTGCGTTTGGCATTTCCTCCTCGCGAATGTTGCCCCTCTGGTGCCCCGTGGTCGATTGCTTCAAGGGTTGCATTTCCATAGAGTATGTAGGTGTGTCACCCTGGGTTGAATAGTTTGCATGTACACCTTGTTTACTATTGGGCTGAGAGCCAGCTCCTTGGAAGTGAGTTTTATTCCAGGCCCAGAATGTATTCCAGAGCCATAGTATTGCAGGTCTCACCAGACTCCATCCAACCAGTAATTCTGGTCATTATTGAGTTTTTGGATTTTGTTCCATGTTTTTCCTCCTACTCTATCCAGGATCTCCAGATTTGATAGCCGGACATCTAGTTCTTCTGGTCTTGAGGGCCATCGTGTACTAGGGCTGATTGCTTCCAAATGCCCTTGTTTTCTTGCACTCTTCTTTGTTCCAATGGTAGGAGACCATTAATTGTATCTTAGATGGATGCTTGAAAGCTTTTAAGACCCCAGTCGCTACTCACCAATGTAGAATGAGGAACAAGACCTTTATGTATTTTTGTTGTGCCAATTGAGTCTGGTGTCTGTTGGATCTCTCTCCCACAGTGTCTGATTGTCCGTGAGGGATTACTATAAATCTGTCTTCTGTTGTTTCTAAAAGGATTGCAGGTATTTTGTATCACTGGTATCTGTGCAAGATTAGCCTCTGCTGAATCTATGCTTGGTCTAGAATATTCTACTATTCACTGACCCCCATCTGATCCTCTCAGATGTTTGTGTGTTTATCTGTAGCCTGGTATTTGATGTTAATGGTACTGCAGTATTAAGGGCACACTGGTTGGTATTAGCATCTATCGTCGATCTCCTATATGCACAATTCGGTGTCCTCCCTTTCCCTAATGTTTTCATGGTCGTCACAGACTCTTTCCATACATCCCTCCTCTTACCCACATCAGCGTGTGAGCCCTAACTAGCCTGAGATTAATTCCTCCCCTTTCCTCCCCACCCTAGTAACCTAACCAGAAGCCTGGCATTTCAAACCCACCAGCCACTCCTCGGAAGGAAGGTTGGGCAATCTACTTCCATAGTGATACTGCCTCAGAAACCCAAGGAGGAGCCATTATGAGTCAGGTCCAACTCCATGGCATATAACAACAACAACAATATCCCCCAGGCTCATCTACATTGTGAGATAATTCGTATATCCTTCATTGTTTTTTAATGTAGCATAGTATTCGGTTGTGTGAATGTACCATAGTTTGGTTATTCATTCATCTGTTGATGGGCATTTGGGTTGTTTCCATCTCTTTGGTATAGTGAATTGTGCTGCAATGAACATAGGTGTGCATATGTCTGTTTGTGTGCAGCCTCTCACCTCTTTAGGATATATTCCTAGTAATGGAATTGCTGGGTAAAATGCTATTTCTATTTTCAGTTTTTTAAGGAAACACCATACCATTTGCCACAATGGTTGCACCATTTTACAATCCCACCAGCATTGCACAAGAGTTCCAATCTCTCTGCAACCTCGCCAGCAGTTGTTGTTTTCTGTCCTGTTGAACTTTGCTATTATTGCTGGGGTGAGATGATATCTCGTTGTTGTTTTGATTTGCATCTCTCTAATGACTAAAGATCACAAGCAATTCCTCATGTGTTTGTTGGCCACCAGCATATCGTCTTTAGTGAAGTGTCTGTTAAAGTCTTTTGCCCATTTTTGAATTGAGTTGTTTGTCTTTTTGGTATTGAGATGTTGATATTTTCTATAGATTTTGGAGATAAATCCTTTGTCAAACATTTCTCCCAATCTGTAGGTTCTCTTTTGACCCTTTTGATGAAGTCTTTCAATGCACATAAGAATTTAATTTTTAAAAGGTTCCAGTAATCTAGCTTCTCCTCTACCTCCTGTGCATTCTGGGTTATGTTTGGTAATATATTTATACCATAAATTAGGGCTTCTAGACGTGCCCCTATTTTATCTTTGATCAATTTTGTAGTTTTGGGTTTTACATTTAAATCTTTGATCCAGCTTGAGTTTGTTTTTGTGTATGAGGTGAGGTATTGGTCTTATTTCATTTTTCTGCAAGTGAATATCCACTTTTGCCAGCACCATTTGTTAAAGAGGATGTCTCTTCCCCCATTTAATGGGTTTTGGACCTTTGTCAAAGATCAGCTGTCCATAGATGGATGGGTCTATTTCTGGGCTTTCGATTCTGTTCCATTGGTCTATCTGTCTATCGTTGTACCATTACCACACTGTTTTGACTACTGTGGCTGTATAGTAGGTTTTAAGATCTGGAAGTGTGAGACCTCCCACTTTGTTCTTCTTCAGAAGTGCTCTGCTTATCCGAGGTCTCTTTCCTTTCCATATGAAGTTAATAACTAGTTTTTCCATGTCCTTAAAAATTTTTGTTGGTATCTGGATCGGCATTGCATTAAATGTGTAGATTGCTTTAGGTAGTATTGACATTTTCACAATATTCAGTCTACCTATCCATGAACAAAGCTGGTTCTTCCATTTATGCAAGCCCTTGTTCTCCCTTGTAGTAGTGTTTTACAGTTTTCTTTGTATAGGTCTTTTGTGTCTCTGATAAGGTTTATTCCTAGATATTTTATCTTTTTAGTAGCTATTGTAAATGGTATTGTTTCCCTTATTTCCTTTTCAGAGGTCTCCTTGTTCATGTAGAGGAATCCAACTGATTTTTGTATGTTGACCTTGTATCCTGCTACTTTGTTGAACCTCTCTATTAGTTCCAGTAGTTTTTTTTTTTTTTTTTGTTGGTTCTCTTGGGTTTTCTATGTACAGGATCATATCGCCCACAAATAGAGTAGTTTTACTTTCTGTTTCCCAATTTGTATGCCTTTTATTTCTCTTTCTTGCCTTATTGCCCTGGCCAGGACTTCCAATACACTGTTAAAAAGAAGGGGTGCTAGAGGGCATCCCAGTCTGGTTCCCATTCGTAAGGGGAATGCCTTGAGTCTTTCTCCATTAATAAGATGTTGGCTGTTGGCTTTGCATATATAGCTTTTATTATGTTGAGGAATTTCCCTTTTATCCCTATTTTGTTGAGAGTTCTGAACAGGAACAGGTGTTGGATTTTATCAAATGCCTTTTCTGCATCGATTGATATAATCATATGGTTCTTTTGTTTTGTTTTGTTTATGTGGTGGATTACATTAATTGTTTTTCTGATGTTGAACCATCCTTGCATACCTGGTGCAAATCCCACTGGTCAGGATGTATTATTTTTTTGATATGTTATTGAATTCTGTTGGCTAGGATTTTTTATTTTGTTTTGTTTTATTTTATTTTAAGAGTTTGTTTTACATTCAACATTACACATACATTTAGTTTCACTCTCTGTTGGCTAGGATTTTGTTGATTTTTGCATCTATGTTCATAAGGGATATTGGTCTGTAGTTTTTCTTTTTAGTGGTGCCTTTTCCTAGTTTTGGTATTAGTGTTATGCTTGCTTTGTGGACAATTTTAAGGGATGCTTCTTGGCCTATACCTAGTTACATTTCCACCACCACTACCATCCTTGGTGATCTCCTAGTGGAGCTTTCATAAAGGAGGGGCTGCAGGTCCTCAGGGGGGTAGGGATGAGAATGAATGAATGAGCTGTATGGGGAAGATAGTACTTGATGAAGGCCTCTTCTAAGTTAAAAGAGGAAAAGCAGGTATACCAAAATTACTGGAATAGGTAATCCCACCCTAGGTCCAAGCCCTGAAATAGATTGCAAATGTGTGTGTATACACAGGCTTCTAGGAAGTGAGTCCAGATTTTTCATCAGGTTCTTACAAGGATCTGTAACCCACATGCTAAGGACCCACACTGCAGACTTTAAGGGAAGATGGTCAGAAACATCAAACCAACACCCTTGACACTGAGCAATACTTAACTTTTAAAAGCATGTTTAACTTCAGTTTGACCCTTCTGATTGTACTCAGTATTGAGAGCAGCCTTCTTTTTAAGAATAGGACTGTGGGGAAATTTTTGTGCTTCAAAGGAAAGCTATAGCACACCTTTTTGTGTCATCTGATTCTAAATTCTTTGAGAGCTATTTTACAACTCTGTAAATTGTGTATAAATGATATCAATGCAAAATAACTCAAGTCTGTTGTTGTTGTGTGCCGTTGAGTTGGACCCAACTCATAGCGACCCCTCCTTCGGTTTTGGGGTGGGGCGCGGGCGGGTAGGGTATCACTATGGAAGTAGATTGCCCAACCTTCCTTCCGAGGAGTGGCCGGTGGGTTTGAACCGCAAGACTTCTGGTTAGCAGTCAAGTGCCTTAGGCACTACACTCATACAAATTAACCATCAGGGATTAGGGCAACCCTTCCCCAAAAAAAGTTTTGCTCTTATTTGCAAATGTCACTGTTCTTTGTTTATAAATGCTTCTGGTCTTTGGAAATAGTAACTGGTAGTAACACTTCACCAATGTTTCATTAATGAATTAGACAAGATCTTTTAGCCCTGGGTCTGTTTTTATATCTATATGTGAGTTATGATTTTATCTCTGTTTGAAAAGTATCACTTAATATGAAGGTCCCTGGATGGCGCAAACGGTTTGCCCTGAGCTGCTAGCTAAAAGGTTGGAGGTTCAAACCCACCCATCGTGCAGCTGAAGAACGGCCTGGCGTTCTGTTTCTTTAAAGAATACAGCCAGGACAACTTTATGGACCAATTCTACTCTGTAACACATGGTGTCGTCATGAGTTGGAATTGGCTAGGTGACAACGTGGGATTTTATCATTTAATGAAACCTTCGAGCTGGATTCCACTGGAAGGAGATACTAGTGTCACTTCCATGCTATGGCAACCGCCGCGTAAGGCAAACCCGTAGAATTCCTAGAACCTTTACCCTTTTCCTTTTCTCTCGGTGACCAGCAGAGGCAACGCAAAAGTTCCTGTTTCCTTTCCCTTAACCTCTAGTTTCCCTCTTCCTTCCCCGTTACTCCCTCTTCTTCCTCCCTTCTCCTTCCTCTTTTCACACTCCGGGCTCCTATCTCTTCCTATTCTATCTTCCTCTCCTCCAATGGTTCTCTCCCTCCTCCGTCCATCTTTTTATCCACCCTTCTGGTCCCCTCCAGAGCCCACCTGACGTGGAGCCTTCCCGCAGTCAAATATCCTCCCATTTCCCGAACAATCTAACGAACCTGGCATCCTTCAAGACCTTCTGAGGACTCTAGAAAGTCTAGAGTTTTGGAGCTTCACTGTTAAGATACCCGGCTGTGGCAAAGAGGCAGAGGCCAAGAGGCGGAGGCTGGAGCCAGCGAGGGCTCCTGCAGGCTGCGGACGTGAGGCGCTTGCAGCGCCAAAGCACTGCAACCGTGCAGGCCGGGACTGAGCTGGCCACGCACCATCTTACAGGAGGTATCCTCTGAGCTTGTGAAAGGAGATGTTCCTTTTAAAAAACGGAAGAAAGAAAAAGAAAAGAAGGAACACTGTAAGGCTGCATTTGCATCCGATAAAAACGAAAAGCCCCCTAAATAGCATTTTTTAAAGAACCGTTTTGATTTAAAAAAAAAAAAAAAGTAACAGAAAAGGAGACCCATTCCTAGAGTCAACAGCAAATCTCCCACACGTAAGCATTGGTGGTTCAGTGGTAGAATTCTCGCCTGCCACGCGGGAGACCCGGGTTCGATTCCCGGCCAATGCATGCTGCGTTCGTTATCTTATTTTGTTTATTTAATCCCCCTATACATACTCTACTTAGGAGGTCAAATACTTTCCCTATCAGTTTTTTTGTTTGTTCTTGTTTTTTTGATTACTCGTACATTATGTGATCATATAAAAAGACCTGCGATCGCTTCTGACAAGTGAAAGGGGCAGTCAGCCTGGTGGGAGAGTGTTTCCCTTATAGAGACATGAAGATTGAGTGCAGAATATTAGGGATCAATGAACAAGTGTGCTCTGAACTCATTCTCTTACGTGAGCCGTGAATAGATGATCCTTGGGGGTAAAAATCACTTCTGTTTTTAACATACTGAAACAACTTTTAGAAAGAAAAATAAAATAAAGGAAATACTTCCAGCCCCTAGCCCCACATGCAGCAGAGTGGCGCAGCGGAAGCGTGCTGGGCCCATAACCCAGAGGTCGATGGATCGAAACCATCCTCTGCTAATAGTTTTATTCGACACTTTGAAAAAATTATCGGTGACATTTTTTAAAATGTTCACCGATTTTTTATCTACTCACCATATGACAGTTTCTCAACCAGCGAATATAGGTTTTCAATTCCCAGGGAAGGTTTGGAACTAAAATAATCCACAAACGATTTCCAATTAAGGAACCTCTTAGCGGAAAAGTTGTTTAAAACACTCCTGCTGAAAGGCTTCCATTTATGCTTACTACTACATTATAGGGATCTCTGGTAGCATAGTGGCTAAGACACTTGCCTGCTAACCAGACGGCTGGCGGTTCAAACCCACCAGCCACTCCTCGGAAGGAAGGTTGGGCAATCCTACTGCCTCGGAAACCCAAGGAGGGGTCGTTATGACTCGACGGCACATAACAACAACTACATTGTAGGTGAGAATATATTTAGAATTCAAAAAGAATTAGCTAATTTCACTTTTAGAGATACAGTTCTAGGTAATTAGAAGCATTTAAAATGGCAACCCTCTCAACAATCTCTTTCTCCTCCTATTCCATTCTCCTTAGCACTTAATCACTACTTACTTAGAATACAGTGTATTTTATTAATTCATTTATTTTTCTTCTCCATGGGATGCAAATTCAGAAGGGTAGGGATTTATGACCATTTTGTGCAGTGTGCACCTTAGGTAGATTGCCTGATGCATCTTCGGTACTCATGATTTTGTAATACTTAAAAGCCATAATTTCTAATTCATCAAACACAAGTGTACAACATTCTTCTTCCCTTTCTTTTACCTTTCAAAAAATTACAGAACAAAAATGACCATACAGAATTTAAATAGCCTGTTATTTAATATCATGTTGTATTCAATACAACTCTTTTATATATAATGAAAAAAAAAAATTGAAGTACTCTTCTACCTCATCTCTAATCCTTCCTCAGGACAATTCTATCACAAATTTGATGTACATCTCTTCTATTCCGTTTTCACTCTTGCCAACACATATGCCCATGGTTATACTTCCACCTGAGATGAATTTTGAACCACTGATCTAAGTAATACGCTTCCTAATTTCATGGATCACATGAAGGCAAATGTGATTTATCTAAAAGAAGAAAACTACCAAGAAACTTGGAACATGATCTTCTCTTGGGTACTGTGGTGTAGTAAATTACTTAGTGTGGCCTCCTTGCCCTTTTTGCAGTTGGTGTCAGAAGCGGTGGGATTCGTTGCAGTGGCTCCAGACTCGTAGAAGCACCAGACTTTGTAAAAGAAAGAAGGAAGGGGCCTGGGAAGTGAAACTTTGGATTCTTAGATGGTTATTTTGTTTGGTATTGCCTCTTAAGGGAGATAATTGATCCAGAGGCTAGGGCTTTTGGTTACACCCAGCCAAAGGCCCAAGGCCATGTGCATAGAATGGAAGGGTAATCAAGGTGAAGAGATGAACCTGGAATGTCTTTAAAAGGATT
>NW_006922271.1:778214-810117 GCF_000298275.1 Orycteropus afer afer | reverse complement strand
GCAGTAATAGGCCTTGGGTTACTGCTGGTAATCCTGCCTTCCCCTTGTAGGGTTAGAGGAGGTCAGAACATGTGGCCTCCTTGTAGTTTTTGTAGGTACTATTTAAGAAATGCATTTCCAGTTTGTTGATGGATATTGTGACCATAGATAGACCATCTCTCAAAGTGGTGAATTCAATTTACCTCCTAATCTTCTACAAAGCATTAATTCTACGTAGAGACTTTCCTAATGTTTTTTTTGTTGTTATGTGCCCTCAAGTCGGACCCGACTCATAGCGACCCCTCCTTGGGTTTCCGAGGCAGTATCACTAGAGAAGTAGATCGCCCCATCTTCCTTCCGAGACTTTCCTAATAGTAAGCATAAAAATGAAACTGCAATAGCTATATTATGTTGTTTGGTCCGTCAAGTCATCCCCAACTCAAAGCGACCCTATGCACAGCAGAAGGAAACACTGCCTGGTCCTGTGCCAGCCTCACAATCCTTGCTATACCTGAGCCCATGGTTACAGCCACTGTGTCAATCCACCCCGTTGAGGGCCTTCTCCTTTTTCGTTGACCCTCCACTTTTCCAAGCATGATATACTTGTCCAGAGAATGGTCCCTTCTGACAACATGACCAAAGTAGGTAGGAGCAAGTCTGGCCATTCTCCCTTCCAAGGAGCATTCCGGCTGTACTTCTTCCAGGATAGATCTGTTAGTCTCTTAGCAGTCCATGGTACTTTCAGCATTCTTCGCCACTACCACAACTCAAAAGCATCAACTCTTCTTCGGTCTTCCTTGTTCATTGTCCAATTATATTACACATGTTGTTGTTGTTGTTGTTATGTGCCGTCGAGTCGGCCCCGACTCATAGCGACCCCTCCTTGGGTTTCCGAGGCAGTATCACTACGGAAGTAGGATTGCCCAACCTTCCTTCCGAGGAGTGGCTGGTGGGTTTGAACCGCCAGCCGTCTGGTTAGCAGGCAAGTGTCTTAGCCACTATGCTACCAGAGCTCATATAGTCATTTTTAAAAGAACCTGAGGCTACGGAACCTAGAAGTACATTCTCTTTGCACAGTACCACTTTTTCCAAGATTTAAACATATCTTGTCATAATTTCATTCGTTACTGACAGCTTCATGTGATCCACATGGAAGAGATTTATTTTCAGAAACAGCCATTTCACTGGAAGAGACTTCAAAGATCATTTTTAGTTGAAAAGGAAACCAGCAAGATCAGACAATTCAGTAAATCACAAGCACAGTGGTGACAGCAGCAGCTGGGGTAGGGGTGGCTTTGGGGTGGATAGAACTCAAATCTTCTTCTAAGTCCTTAAAATTGAAATCTGATTCCTCAAAGTTGCCCACTTCACGGATTTGAATGACAGTCACAGAGATTACCAATCTTTGGAGCTCCTTAGAGAGGCTTCTCTGTGAAGCAATATTCCTATGGCACAGAGCTGAGTGTCTATTTGGTGAGTTTAGAAGAAAAAAAAATGATCTTGGTTCCCCATATTCCCTTCCACACTTATCACTAAGAATGATGTGCATTTTATCAATGTTCTGTAACTTAAATTCCATCTCAATAAAGTTGTAAAATAGCCTAATCAATCAAAGGCAGTCAAAGATGCATATCCCCATAGAATGAGATCATCTTGGAGGTTCCACCACACAGCACCCAGAGGGCCAATGAAAGGACACTCTGGAATCTCATTTGTCCACTTCCAAATTTTGGTAATTTATTCTGTCAATCCATATTCCTTTTGTTAATCATTTTTTTTCTTTCCTTTGAATGCTCCATTCTAAATGTCACTTGTTTGGCCCCACTTTCATCCCTAAACAATAACTAGTGGAGTTCCAGCACTCAGCTTTGAAAACAGGCTCCTCTAAGTGCAGAGGAGAGAAATCCCCTTCCTTATGGCTGCAGAGGAAAACAGCCTGTCAGACATCATAAAATGGACCCAGCCACTTATATTTCTAATGAGAAATTTTCAAAGACATCCAGACCTCAGACATTGCTACTGTGAAGTGTGGGAAGTAATCTTTAACTTCTATCAGATTGTAATTCCAATTGGTGATCTTGTTAAAAAAAAAAAAATAATAATTGTTACTGCCCTAATAATTAGATGCAAATTGATATCTTGTCTCCCCTTTATCTTTTAATCCTTGTAGTATTTCTTAGTTAAATCAGAAGAAAACTGGCTCTTCCTACTTCTCCATATGCATGGAGGTAAAGTGAAAAAATAAAATATTAGTGATTTGCTAGATAAAAATAGCTGATTTAAGCAACTATTTTTAAATGAGGTAAAAGTGGTGAAAAGTGTTTAGATTTCTTTATTATGAATTGAACAGTCAACTGGATAAATAAACTCTTCTTTACATTTCTCTCTCTGTGATACATTTTCATCTCATTTAAATATGGTACAAATGGCTCACCTACGAGTGGAAAAGTTGGTGGTTCAATCCTATCCAGAGGTCCCTTGGAGGAGAGGCCTGTCAATCCGCTTCTGAAAGGTCGCAGCCTTGAAAACCCTATGGAGCAGTTCCAATTTGCACACACGGGGTGGCCATGAATTGGAATCAATTCTGTAGCAACTAACAACAAGGAAACAAGAAGTAAAAAGAGAGACAAACCAGGTTCAGGAAACAAACCAGATGCTGAGGAATGAATTGATTCTGACTCATAGTGAAGCCACGTGTTACAAAGAAAAAGTGAGCTTCACCTTGCCTGTAACGTTCGCCAGCACTTTCTTACACACAGCCACTGGGCGGGTTCAAACCACCGACTTTTGAGTTGCCAGACAAGCACAAACCACTTACATCACCTATTTGCACCACCCAAGGACTTTTTTGGGAAACAAGGGTGAGCCAATTTGCAGAAAAGATCAATACTAGGAAAGGAAGAGATGAGACTGAGATTTAGTTTAAGATTCTTGTGGCCTCTTTATCTTTCTCATTCCTTTATTCATGGTAAGAAAGATAGGAGAGATGGGAGCAAATATAAGAAAGGAAGTCTTAGAGACAGTAAAAAAGTAAGTAGATGAGACTGTTTCACAATAAGGCAAATGGAAAAAGTCTGAGTTTCTTTATCTAGTTAACTATTCAATCCAAAATAAAGAAACATAAACATTTTTCACCACTTTACCTCACGACTGGTTGGGAATTTAAAGCATTTTTAAGTTTTCATTTATTCTTCACTTCTTTGCTCATTCACTCAACTGGCAGCAAATGCCTACTATGTGCAAGACCCTATGCTCTGTCCAGAGGAGTCAGGTAAGAAATGGTTTCTTATCAGCTGAGGATTTAGGAAACTGAGAAGGCCTAGGCACTTGACCTGGGCCTTGGCAGGAAAGTAGACTGGATACCTTGGCATAGATACAGAAATCTGTTTATCGCCAGAGTTCTCCAACTATGAGATCCAGGACTTGATGAAGTTTGCAGACATCTTTTTATTTTAGTGTGCACCATATTATCAGTTGCCAACATCAAAAATTTAGAATATTTCCTATTAAAATGAATATACTCTTAAAAAATCAGAGGACTCGTTGTCTGTCCTTGGCCTGCTTCTCCACAAAGCAGCAATTAGCTGAAACTGCATTGAACAGGGTGCATGTTTTTGCAGGATCCACTTGTTATGTGCCATCGAGTCGGACCCGACTCATAGCAACCCCTCCTTGGGTTTCTGAGGCAGTATCACTAGGAAGTAGATTGCCCCATCTTCCTTCCGAGGAGTGGCTGGTGGGTTTGAACCACCAGCCTTCTGGTTAGCAGTCAGGTACCTTAGGCACTACGCTACCAGAGCTCCCCAGTATCCACTAGTGTGGCTTTTTTAAAAAAACACAACTGTGAGAATAGTGAAATGTGTCTTGGTCCATATCTCTATCAAAACTGGAAAAATGTAATATACGGTCAGAAGTCCGTGTGTTTGAAGAAAAATAGCAAAGAGCATGTTTCTCTGTAGACATGAAGCAGGTTTGCTAACATCCAGTTAATTTTGCTCTCGTCTGCTGGACCCTGGTGGGCATTTGACTTTTTAACTTCTGGTTTAAGGAACATCACAACTGCCCCTTCAGCCACAATTTAAGTGAATATAGACATTTTCTGAAAGAGAAATTTGGAATAGCACTTGGGATCAAAGCATGGAAAAATGGCCTTAAGCGCTTTAGTAGGACTTGTTGTAGAGAGAGAAAACCCACTCAGTCTGTGAAAATGAAATTAAGAGATTTATTCAGAAATGTTACATCTGGATGTAGGAAAGCACCAGCCCATATAAATGACTTCTCCTAACAACTTCTAGCTAAAGCATGTATAGTCCATGGAACAAAGTATAATACAGTTGTTTGATTGTTAGTCTTTGGTTGAAGTTATATGGTGGATAGTTTTGGGGTGGGGAATAGACTTCTATTGAATAATTGAATATAGGGAATCAGTGATTTACTTCAGGAACTAATTACAGAGGTTTTCAGTCTTACTCATAGCTTTCAGATGGAATCATGAAATATCACTGCTGGATGTTTACACAGCTTTAACCAGATGTCTCAGGAGTGGGAGAAACTCCTCTTGGTGCCAGGATCTCATTTCCCCCAACACAGCTTGCTAAACAAAACTTTAAGGGGTCTGGGAAACTTTGTTTGGATAAGGCCCACTCCAGACCCTTTCAAGCAATTCTCTTCATCATATCTTTATCATAAGTATTCCTTTGGCCCAGTTTATACAAAAGACATCTGTGTCAAGATTCCCCTGCTTAGAATGTATTTCCTTCACATCCTGGTTTGACTATACAGAGATATTACTTCTTATTTGCATGGCTCCTAGTAATAAACACAGCCAGCTAACAGGAGCTTATAGAGGGAAACTGACTCTTCAGCTGAACAGATTCCCAGGAAGACACAGTTAGATTCAGCAAGACCTGAGTTAAATTCAATCATTCAGCTTTATGAAAGCTTTATGAATTTCTCCTTTACAGACATTTCACTTGGTTGGGAAGTGTTGTTGTTGTTGTTAGGTGCCATAGAATCTGCTCTGACTCATAGCAAACCTATGTACAATATAACAAAACACTGCCCAGTCCTGTGCCAGCCTCACAATCCTTGCTATGTCTGAACCCATCATTGCAGCCACTGTGTCAATCCCTCTCAAGGGTCTTCCCCTTTTTCACTGACCCTCCACTTTGCCAAGCATGACATCCTTCTCCAGGTAAAGGTCTCTTCTGACAACATGACCAAAGTAAGTGAGAGGAAGTCTGGCTATTCCGCCTTCTAAGGAGCATTCAGGCTGTACTTTTTCCAGGACAGATCTGTTCATTCTTCTGGCAGCCCATGGTTGGGAAGTAGGCGCTGTCGAAGGACGACTAAGAGAAACATTTGGAAAGGAAAGAAGAATTCTACTTGCAAAGAGGACAAGAGAGTCAGGCTTTGGGAAAATATCACAAAAGTATTTTAAAAACAAACAAAATTGCAAAATGACCAAGGTTGCCTGGTTACTACAGATCTGTTCATGGTGGAAAAACTGCAACTTACATAATTATCATATTCATAAAAGTCATGACAGGTTTTCAAACAGCAGCCTAGCTGTTCAGGTTTACAGAAAACACTCAAGTGTTTATTATTTTTAGAACCAGAACTAAAGAACAGACCCTATTTTTTTTTAATTAAAGCATTCAAAGTGTTACAGGTTTGTGTGTGTGTGTGTGTGTGTGTGTGTGTGTGTGTGAGGGAGAAGGGAAAGCTGTCACCAGGCAACAAAACTCTTAACACAACACAATTAATTCTGCTTTTCCGCCTTCACTCTGTCCTACACATAGGCACCCACCCACCCACGGGGGCCCATGAGTGAATCTTGGAGAAAGTAATTTAAATCCAGCGGTTAAAGGGAGACAGAAATGGCAGAATGTCCCCCCTTCTTCCGCAAAACACACACACACATTGTCAGTAGAACGCTGAGGTTAGAAACCAAACCAAAAACCAAACTAACTGCCGAGGAGTCGGACCCTATTCATAGCGACCCCTCCTTGGATTTCCGAGGAGGCATCACTAAGGAAGTAGACTGCGCAATCGTCCTCCCCAGGAGTGGCTGATGGGTTTGAACAGCCAGCCTTCTGGTTAGCAGTCAAGTGCCTTAGGTACAAAGGAAGCATTTAAAACGGGTCTGGAAGGCAAAATGCCTTCTGCCTTTTTGCCAGAAGATGGCAGAAGATGGCAATAGTCTGTGTTCAGCCACTCCACGGGAATCACTTAGATGATTCCTGAAGGAGGACGGGGCGGGGGGCGAGGCGGGGAAAGAGGCCGGGGGAGGGAGCAGGGGAATCTTGGTAAGAAAGCAAGGCTTGAAAGAGATGCGGATGACTTCTGGAACACAAGGAATTAAGAGAAACTCTCTCCACCAAGCAGTGTAGCTTGTCGTGAGCTCTGTCCCCAGCCCCCAAGGCACGGAGCTTCAGAGACTGGGACGCAGAGACTGGAGAACTTCATTTTAGGGAAGTGAACGACAAACTCTATACTTTGCATGACTTACTGACTTGGTGACAAGACTTCAGAGGAGTTTTTGCCTGTGACAGGGTCAAGACTGTTCAAGGTTGAGCGGCCACTCCCAACTTTAAGGGAAGAGACAATAGGAAAAAAACGGAAAAGGAAATGGCGGCGGCTGCAGGAGGGGGGAGGGATTGAAGCCTAGAATGAGGATGAGGCTGGAGTTTCTTGTTTCTGTTTGGAGAAAAATAAATAAGATTTACGATAGCAATCATTTACTTGAGGAAGGGGATGGCGTGGTAGCGGAAGATTTTAACACTAAAATGGAAGAAAGGAGAATTTAGACACTACTGAGAGATTGCAAGGGGTTAAAGTTTTCTAATTTAAGTGAAAACTATCTGTCCACTCCCTAGTATTCTTAGCTAGCGCCAAGCTTTTGGCCCGCCTCCTAAATCTGTGACCTTTTCTGGGCCCGGATTCTCCTAAAACACTGGGTTCTCCCACTTTTGTTCCAGAATTCCTAATCACGAACTTAAAATTGCAGCCTGAAAGCAGCTCCCTTGCCCAGGCAAATCCTGGCCTAGATGTCTGATGAAAACATTATAAGAGGCCGCTTTCCCAAATTACTGGGTTCGCTGCTTAACATTTCATCCTTAAGGAACTTCCCTGATCTTTATTGTTCACGCCACGTTTTGACATAAATCATTGAGCACTGGACTACTAGCCCAAAGACTGACGGTACAAATCCACCACGACGCGCCCCGGAAGACAAACAAGACATTATTCGGAAAGATGACAGCATTGAAAACCATATGGAGCAGTTCTACTTTGCACACATGTTGTCGCCAACACTCCGTGCTGCAGTCAGGGCTGTTACAGTCCCTATTTTGACGTGTGTGGGAAATAGACCAGAATCCGACTGCAGGAAATCAAACAGTTAACTTTCAGCTTCCGACTCTTGTCTGCAAAGCCCGGCTTAATCAAAATGACAAACTAGCCAATTGCAGCTCGTGGCGGGCTTTTCAAATAGTACTGCTGCCCAACAATACAGCAGCTGTTGCTTGCCTTGATAATTAACAGAACGGGAAATTTTTGCTATTGCAGCGTAGCAAAACTGCAAGGGTAAATTTCAAAGGGTGTCAAAAAAGACTAAATCTGCATGTCACACACGAGAATTTGTGTCTTTTTTCATTTCCCCTTTTCCTCCTATTTTTCTCTTTCAACCAGTCCCGAAGGCCCTCCCCCTCTCACCACAGAAACAAGACCTCCGGCAAAAAGGACCAGCTATTTTCTTAGTGTGGGTGGCTCTGAAAACAGCCTTTAAGATATAAACTGCAGCAGGCAGCTCACTTGGCGCTGGTGTACTTGGTTACGGCCTTGGTGCCCTCGTACTCGGCGTGCTTGGCCAGCTCCCCTGGCAGCAGCAGCCGCACAGAGGTCTGGATCTCCCTGCACGTGATGGTCGAGCGCTTGTTGTAATGCGCCAGGCGGGATGCGTCGCCTGCTATGCGCTGGAAGATGTCGTTGACAACGAATTCATGATGGCCATGGCCTTGGACATAGTAGCATAGTGCCTAAGGCTCTGGTAGCATAGTGCCTAAGGCACTTGACTACTAACCAGAAGGCTGGCGGTTCAAACCCACCAATCACTCCTCGGAAGGAAGGTTGGGCAATCTATTTCCATAGTGATATCGCCTCGAAAACCCAAGGAGGGGTCGCTGAGTCGGGGCCGACTGGACAGCACCTAACAACAACATGGCCTTGGACTAGATACTGGTGTCTGGATGGACCTGCTTAAGACTTTGTATACGAATATAGAGTAACACTCCTTGCGTCTGCGCTTCCGCTTCTTACCGTCCTTCTTCTGAGCCTTGGTCACTGCTTTCTTGGAACCTTTCTTCGAGGCCGGAACTGACTTAGCCAGTTCAGGCATGATTGAGAAAGGAAAAAATACTAAAATGGAACAGTGGACTGCTTGCGTTCTGTGGTCTATAGCGTCATATGCAAATGACGGTGAGTAAAGTTCTGCCTGATTGGCGGCTCTTCGGGAATGACACGACCTTCAATGTTGTCCAGTCATAACATGAATTTTTAAAAAACTGTATTTGCATTGGTTATGATGAAAGGGCCGTCTAGCCAATGGCATAGCTTTGTTTTCGCGCCCCACAGTGGCTATAAAAAGTGCGTTTTGATGACCAGTCTACACTTTTGGCACAAGTCCGAATTACTTAGTAATGTCTGGACGGGGCAAACAAGGAGGTAAGGCTCGTGCCAAAGCTAAGACCCGGTCTTCTCGCGCCGGTCTCCAGTTTCCCGTAGGCCGTGTACATCGCTTGCTTCGCAAGGGGAACTATGCCGAGCGAGTTGGGGCTGGCGCTCCGGTATATCTGGCGGCGGTGCTAGAGTACCTGATGCTGAGATTCTAGAGCTGGCGGGCAACGCAGCCCGCGACAACAAGAAGACCCGTATCATTCCGCGTCACCTACAGTTAGCTATCCGCAACGACGAGGAGCTGAACAAGCTGCTAGGCAAAGTCACCATCGCCCAGGGCGGCGTCCTGCCTAACATCCAGGCCGTTCTGTTGCCCAAGAAGACTGAAAGTCACCACAAAGCAAAGGGCAAATAAATTCGGAATCCACCACCTGTTTAAGCCTCATAACTAAACCAAAGGCTCTTTTCAGAGCCATCAATCAATTCTAAATAAGAACTGAACACAATGTGTCTTTTGAGCCATTCACAGATAACGAGCTAGATTAAAGCGTGGACATACAGCTCGCCTTTATTGTTCTCCGTCCCGTCCTCTGTTGCTGAAAATAATGCTGTAACCATTTGCTCCAGGAAAGAATGTTCAAAATACTTATTTTATTTGTGGGTTGCTAATAGATCTTTTGGTCAACTAAAACCTCAGCCCTAATCCAAACGCTGTTTCTCGATGCCACCCATATTTACTGGAACACTTCTAATCACTAATCAATCCAAACCTATAACCTCATACATACTGATTAAGATTCGTATTGAATACTTAATCAGCTGTTTGCATCAAAATCACTTAGTGAAAAGAATTAAGCATTGGTATATGATAGAACATACATCAAGACCTCTTTCCTTAACATCACGTTGGTATAGTTCCGCTGCCCTAGGCAGAGCGCGCTCTGCCAGAGTGTTTTTAAACCATCTTTGTCCAAAGTTTTCGTATGGTCATTAAAAGCAGAGCATGATGATGCAGTGATGGAACATGGAACAGAACTTTAAGAGACTAAATAATACAATAATACACTTCTGGATTTTTTTTCCCCTCATTATCTGAAAAGGAAAAAGAAAAAGGCCTTTCTTTAAGAATAGTTTACACGCTAACTTCCACAAATAACGGGTCAGCCTCCCTTTCTGTGGTGAAATCGTAATAAAGTTGAAGTCCGTAAATTCAAACAGTATGTAGTGCACCAATAATTTCTTTCCTGTAAAAATAGGAAATAAATAAATGAATAAGCATGGAAAACGAAACAGTTCAGAGAGGGTGGGAGGAACCAAATAAAGCCTGATACAAGAACCAATCAGGTTACTGCTGTAACAATTCTGACCAATCAGGATCAGAACGTGAGTATAAATTCTAGTCCCAGGAGCCGCTGCTCAGTCGTCTTTTAGTAAGGTGTAACTCTTACAGTTATGGCTCGTACCAAGCAGACAGCTCGTAAGTCTACTGGCGGCAAGGCCCCGCGCAAGCAGCTGGCTACTAAGGCTGCCCGCAAGAGCGCCCCCGCCACCGGTGGCGTGAAGAAACCTCATCGCTACCGGCCGGGCACTGTGGCGCTGCGCGAAATCCGTCGGTACCAAAAGTCTACTGAGCTGCTGATTCGCAAGCTGCCGTTCCAGCGGCTGGTGCGTGAGATCGCTCAGGATTTCAAGACTGACCTACGCTTCCAGAGCTCCGCCGTGATGGCGCTGCAAGAGGCGTGCGAGGCCTACCTGGTGGGGCTCTTTGAGGACACCAACCTGTGCGCGATCCACGCCAAGCGCGTGACCATCATGCCTAAAGACATCCAGCTGGCCCGCCGCATCCGTGGGGAACGAGCTTAAGCTGTTCTCCACCTGATGTAGCTAAGATTTTTGCCTTCCCAAAGGCTCTTTTCAGAGCCACTCATCTTCTCGATTAAAGTAGCTGTGAACACTACGAGATTGCGGGTCAAAATGTCTGAAAGGGGAGGAACTTTAGGAAGCTACTACACTACCTTCAACAACATAAGTGTTACTTTACTAAACTACACAATAGGGGCATTTGTCTCATGTAAAAGAAATTAATGTTCATTTCACATCAGCTATTTTAAAGCAACTATACAGATGAAAACCACAGATAAAATTCCTGACCTACCTGGGTACTAGATGACTGTCAATGGGATTCAGAGAATTGATACTTGTATCCCCTTCCCAATCCAGAATACAAACGGAAACAATTTTCCACTTGTTCCTGTGTATGTGTGACTAAGTGAACTCAGGGGATGTGGGTGTTTTGCCCAGGATCTAGCCATAGTTAAATTGACTTAAATTTGTCCCCCACTGAATCTTATATATCTACAAAAGGAACAAACAAAACCTGAATATGGCTGGCACTTTATAGAAGGTGTTAGTGTTTAGTATTAATTCTCATGCGAATTGCATTTCTTGTCTATCAGTAATTTGTCTTCTGGCAACCCTATAGATAAAGCTCTGAAGTGTTTACTATTCTTGCTCTGAAATGTTTACTATCCTTCACATTTCACTCCAAGATCGTGATACCATAAAATTAGAAAATTAGCCCATCCACCGGTTTTTATTTTTGCCACTTTCCAGGAAGATAATAATACAGGTACATGCCTGTGGATTGCTCCTCTGCCATCAAATTCTAGTTGCTGAGCCCTGAAAGGTGATTGCCTGCCCTTATATTAGTGACTTCACTGCAGTATAAGCCACAGTGGAATTCTTTAGAACAGCAGCTTACCACTCTGATGGCTTCCTTATGATTCTGTATCTCTTACATGACATACTTATGTGTTTGAAACACTAGATCCAGGAGACACTTGTTCCCCAAAATCTGTGTGAATCAAAGTTTTAAAAATCAAATTATACTCGCTTTATCTTCCTATGGAATACACACATCACAGGCCAAAGTTTTCTTGTTCCATTCACTATTGTATCCCTGGAATAAAACAGACCAACACTGAACAGGTGCGCTATAAATACTTGTTTAATGAATGAGTTTGCTAATCTGTTATGCATTCTTTGCTTTAAAATTCACAAAGCACTTGCATATATTATTTCATTTGTTCCTCAGAGTTCAGAATGGATAGATATATTAGCATCCTAGAAAGAAAGCCCAGAGAGATGTCAGCCCATTTGTTTCTTACCTTAAATAAATATGCTTCATAAATAAGTACAGTTTTAGCCCAAGAGATAAAATGGTCTCTTTTATCTCCTATATAATAATTCCTCAGATAATCTTATATTTAAATTCCAATACTCCCTTTAATCTGCCTTCACTTTCAGACAGGAGATAGCTCACACTCAATCTCAGGTTTCTGCTGACCACTCCCAGGTCCTGTATCACACAGTTCATCCCAGACATGTTTAGTCACCACTATGTTTTATTTCCACAGTGAACAGATATAATACTGACAACAACAATTATATAAAGTGTTATAGTACCAAACGCGGGTCCCTGCCCCGTGCATAGTCAGGCCAAAACAGTTTACAAACCGAGTGAGTACGAGAGAAAATTATTCATTGCAAAGCAGCAATGCAAGGAGTAGGGGTATGCTCGTACCCAGATCTGACTCCCTGAAATGCCATCAAATTACAATTTTTGTAGGTTTCAGTAGAGGGAGTTATGCATATTCACAAAAAATTTCAGGAATTTGGGTCAGTGGGCCAGAGTTAATTTACAAGTTGTTTTCTAAGACACATTAACATGTCTATCATCTGTGGCTAAGGAAATAGCAGGGAAGAATGTTTTCTTTCCATTCAGTTTTTAAGGAATTGAGTACTCATCTGTCTCCAACTGGAGTCCAGGGTGGGGGAAATAGTTGAGGGTAATTTAGTTTACTTATCTATTACCAACCAGGGTTTTCTCTAATTATCTGCCTTAACCAGGGTGGGAGAAATAGTTTTTACTTTACTCGGTTTCAAAAGCTTTACCATTTCTAAAATATTTTCACATGTGTATTTTGTATGTGACCCTGATAATAGTCTGTAGGGTTTAGACAGGGCACAAGTTACTCACTCCCTTACTATCTCTTGGAAGATTATCTTTTCCAATGGTACCAGGTATTGGTGGACAGTACTGAGCTGGTGGATATAGTTTCAGAATGCTTTCCATAATCTTTGGCTGAAAGTAAAGTGGGAATGAGATCTGGATAAACCTCCATTGGCTACAGAATAATAAAGAAAGAGAGTAATTAAATAGATAAATAAAAAAACTGGGGAGATGGTAGAAAGGCCTGTTTTTCTTTCATAAAGCAGGCAGAAATTAAAGGTTATTCTGATCTCTTCTAACTCCTCAGCAAGGACATTTGCTAGGATTCTGGAGTCTTCTGGAATATGAAGTTCCAGGTCCACCACGGACTAGTGAGGGCATTTTCTATCTGAAGCCTATATCTGGGTATAGAACTGGTGGTTTTTAGGAAATGCCTAAAAATTCTTTGACACTGTTTTGTATGTTTCTATAATGATCTCTAATCCTACAAAGTAGAAGACACTATTATATTACATTTTTGAAATACATATGTATATTAAAAAAAGAAAACCCTCACTGCCATCGGGTCATTTCCAACTCATAGCGACCCCTCCTTGGGTTTCCAAGCTGGTATCTCTACGGAAGTAGATTGCCCAATCTTCCTCCCAAGGAGTGGTTCGTGGGACTGAACCTCCAGCCTTCTGGGTAGCAGTCAAGTGCCTTAGGCACTACACCACCAGAGTTCTCTATATATGTATAAGCACTCATAATATGAACTTAGAAATATCTGTACCTTTGTTAGGCTTTCTACCAGTAACATTAATTCTAATTCTCTGTTTCTAAAGGAATGATGTGAGACTTTACTTGCATGCCTTACCATGACTACCTTGCAATAAACTAAATGAGTTTATAAATATCAAACCTGAGTATTTCTCTATTAAATTTCTAAGATAAAACAGATCGAGGAGTCAGCTGCAGGGATCCAGATGAGGAGAGGGAACCCAGGTCACGTGTCAGAAGGGACCATTCCCTGGAGAAGGATGTCATGCTTGGTAATGTGGAGGGTCGATGAAAGAGGGGAAGACCTTCAACGAGATGGATTGACACAGTGGCTGCGACCATGGCTCAAGTATAGCAAGGATCATGGAGCTGGCGTGAGATCAGGCGGTGTTTCATTCTGCTGTGCATGGGGTTGCTATGAGTCGGAAACGACTTGACAGCACCTAACAACAACAATGATAAAATCCTACACAACAAATAACTCCTTCCTGCAAAAAGTAGAGCCTAATGACTTTCCCCTTGATTATGGGCTGGACTTAGACTGGTTTCTAACCAATGCAATAAAACAAATACCAGAAAACTAAAGTGATGCTGAGCTACTTCAGAGACTAAGTCAAAAAAGACACTGTTTCCTGCTTGCTCTCTCTCTCTGTCAGATCATTTGCTCTGAAGGATCCCGGCTGCCCTGTTGGGAGGATGATCAGGCAGCCCAGCAGAGAAACTCACCTGTTGTAAAGCTCAGGTTGACCTTCTCCAACAGTCAGTGAGGAACTACCAATAACTATGTGGCTGAGCTATCTCCACCCCCTCCCAGTTAAGCCTCAGATGACTGCAGGCTCTGCTGAAAGCTTGACTTTTCACTTTTTGAGAGACCTTGAGTCAGAACCCATTTGGCTGCTAACCAGATGGTCAGTGGTTCAAACCCACCAGCTGCTCTGTGGGAGGAAGATGAGGTAATCTACTTCGGCAAGACTTGCAGCCTTGGAAACTCTATAGGGGTCACTATGAGTCAGAATTGAATTGATGGCAGTGGGAGTTAGAACCACCCAGCTAAGCCACTCTCTCATTCCTGACCTTCCGAAACTATATCAAGACCAAAACCAAACTTACTGCCATCAAATATGTATAGCTGTAAATCTTTACAGAAGCAGACTGCCTCATCTTTCTTCTAGCAGAGTAGCTTGTGTGTTTGAACCACCAACCTTTTGGCTAGCCACCAAGTGCCTTAACCACTACACCAAGAGAGCTCCTTCAGAAACTGTATGAGATAATAAAGTTGTTGTTTGTAAGCTACTATGTTTTGGAGTAATTTGTTACACAATACATAATTAATGTGATAGGGAAAAAGAAGAGACAGAAGCCATCTAACAGAGTCCATCTAGACTATACGAGATGACCCCATCCCACAGTTCTACACCTCACCACAGGATAGTCCAGAACCTCAGGTATTTGCCTTAGTCGTTGCCCAGGAATCAGCAGGATTTTCTTTTGTTGTTATTCCGTCAGGCTTATGACAGGTTTAGTACTGGTACACATTTCAAAAGACAGGTTTAGTACTGGTACACATTTCAAAAGACGATGAAAACTCTAGCTGCTCAAATAGAGCTGCTTTGCAGTTATGGACCTTGTATGGTCACCTCTGGCTATTACTAGCACTGCAGGGCTGGGGGGAGGGAGAATCTCACATTTCTTTTCATTTAACTTAGCAATACATCAATAAATCAATTTCTGTGTGATCAGACATTAATTCATAAACTCCTAGTCCAGTTGTCATTGAGTCAACTCCTACTCATGGCAACACTATGTTATGTCAGAGTCAAGTGTGCCCATAGGGTTTTCAATCTCCCATCACGTGAGGAGAAAAAAAACAAAACACAGTATTTATTCCATGCAATCAACAAAGGCATATTGGGCAAGTCACAGCAATTAGCACCAATGTTTGCTAAACCAAAAACTATTGTTTGCTAAGGAAAACAAAAAGAAAATATTAAAATATATTTTTTTAAGTGCAACAGGATTCTCAAACTCTGTTTAAATAATGAAATCTCCAGAGTCAGCCAATGTGTTTCCTCAATGCAAGTAGGAAAAAAGAATAACAAAGTATCTGATTTAACAAAGAGAATTCACAAGCAAGTACACATTTTGAAAATGACAATATAAGCATCATACTCAGGACACATTGTCAAGACAACCAAAATAATCACAGCTCTTTCAGAGTATTTTATCTTCACTAGATAAATGAACACTCATAAGGATAAGGTTTCTTAGTGTTTCTTCATTGAAATAACATATTCAAGGACAGTTGCTCTTTGATGAGACAGAATGCTGCCTTGTTTTTGTGTATTTCAAGGGGAAGAGATAACATTTCTCTTTAGATTGGTGGGATTATTTTACCTGCAGAAATAGGGTTTACATCTTCAAGGAGAAGCACAGGTATTCCATTATTATTTAACAGAAGGACAGAGAGGCCAGCCTAGAAGTTCAATGAGAAATGGTTAACTGATAGAACATGGGACATGTACTGTTTTGCATGTACACTAATCATTATTGTTGTTGTTATTGTTACGTGCTGTGGAGTCGGACCCGACTCATAGCAACCCCTCCTTGGGTTTCTGAGGCAGTATCACTATGGAAGTAGATTGCCCCATCTTCCTTCCGAGGAGTGGCTGGTGGGTTTGAACCACCAGCCTTCTGGTTAGCAGTCAAGTGCCTTAAGCACTATGCTACCAGAGCTCCTACACTAATCGAAGAAGAGTTTAAAATGTACTTGGAGAGAATAAATCTTAGCATAAAATTAGATCATTTTTGAACAAGTGAATAATCAATCACACATACTTGAAACATAAAAGGTAAACATTACTGACAGAAAAAGAGAAGAGGGAGTGTGGGGCATTAGGCTGTCAAAGTCTCACAGGGAAAAAACAGAATCTGATATTTTGAGGAACACAAGCAAGTGGGTCCTGAGGGAGAGAATTCCAGCTGGATCTTGGAAACCAACCAATCACAGTGTCTTTTTATACTCTTTTCCTGAAATAAAGTCATCTGAGGTCTCTGCATTCTGAACTTTATTTGTAAATTCAAGGGATGAGGTTTCTGGGTGCAGCTGATGTCCTACTTGAGGGGAACAGGGGAGTGTCCGGAATCCCTGAGCTCTGAGAGGCATTCCCATCCTTTCATCCATTCTCCAAGGAAATGGCAAAGGAAAGCGGCCCTTCAAAGAGCTTCTAAACAGCATCTAAAGGGAATGAAGGGAAAGAAAACAAAAGTCAGCACTTCCTAAATATGTACCTGGGGGTGGCAAGAAAAAGAGGGAGAAGGGAAGGTGACTCAACAAGTAAGAGGAACAAGAAAGAATTTTGCTAAAGGTGAGGAGCGCAGCAGAAGATCCTGAGTAGAGCAGGAGAACAATCTAGAACAAAACTCAAAATCACACACACACACACACACACACAAGACCAGGTTTACTGATCTGATAGAGCCTGGTGAGACCCCTGAGACTATGGGCCCTAGTTATCCTTCAGGTCAACTGAACTTGAAACCCCATGCTATTTCCCCCACCCTGGCACCTGGATGGTAATAGATAGGTAGACTGGATCACCCCCAACTATTTCCCCCACCCTAGTTAAGACAGATGATTAGATAAGACCCTGCAGGGGAATACGTAAACTGGATTACCCCCAACTATTTTCCCACCCGGGCAGATGAGTATTCAGTTCCCTAAAGAACTGATGGAAAACATTCCTTCCTGCAGATGATGTTGTTGTTGTTGTTATGTGACGTGGAGTGGAGCGGCCCCGACTCATAGCGACCCCTCCTTGGGTTTCCAAGGCAGTATCACTACGGAAGTAGGATTGCCCAACCTTCCTTCCGAGGAGTGGCTGGTGGGTTTGAACCGCCAGCCCTCCCGTCTGGTTAGCAGGCAAGTGTCTTAGCCACTATGCTGCCAGAGCTCCCCCTGCAGATGATAGACTTGCTAAAAGTATTTTAGAAATAACTTGTAGATTAACTCTGGCCATGGACAATAGAAATGTTTTAGAAACAACTTGTAAATGACCTCTGGTCCCAGGACATAAGGGAACAAAAGTTAATTGCTGACCTCTCTCCCCTGGCCCAAGCCCCTTTCAGCTGATAACAAGAAATTAGTGACTCATCCGTCAACCATTTCACGTTCACGCCCCAAATTCCTCAACCTTTTGGGTATATGCACAACCCCCTCTCCTGAAACCTACAAAAACTGTGTTTCCATGGCATCTGGGGAGTTAAGATCTGGGTACTAACTACCCCTAACTCCTTGCACTGCTGCTTTGCAATAAATAATTTTCTCTCCTCTCCATCTCCATGTGTAAACTGTTTTGGCCTGACTGTGCACCGGGCAGGGACCCGCGTTTGGTCCGGTAACAAACTCACTCCTGTGGCTTCCAGACAAACAGAGGGCATATGGGGTGAACATTTACATCAGGTAGTTATACTCCTGTTGTCATGGGAGAACAGAAGGGCAGTGATTGCACAGGGCCACAACTCAGGGGGCAGGAGTGCATGGGAAGGAAAGACACAGGGCAGAGGTAACTACAGGGAGAAAGTGGGAAGAGAGCTGTTACATTGTGGGGAACTGCAGTCAATGTCGTGAAACAAATTGTGTAGGAACTGTTGTATGGCAAATGAATTTTAAATGGAAAATTTAAAAAATTAGCAGTAATATTAATAAGGTGAGGAGCCCCACCTTGAAGCTGTAATCGAATCAAGCAGCATTAAGTGAAGTCTGCCTCTTTTTAGGCTAAATCAAGATTACATGGAAAATACTTTTGAGGACGCATTAAATCGGGATTATATGGAAGTATTTCACACACTATACAGTTTCAGGAGCTGAAATGAGTGAGATCCTTCCTCTCAAGATGGATCCCTCGATTCCAGCGGCGAGCTTTCAATGCTAAGATTTCACTGCGAGCAGCAAACTGCAGGGCACGGCCGGAACAAAGGAAGGGCCGTGCATTGGTGCGCAGGCGCAGAGCCGGAAGAGCTGTTGGACCCCTATATATCCAATAGTAATTTTTGCTCAGGCATAAACTAGATGTTTAAGCACCGCCTTTTCTTTCGTTCTTTCTTCTATTTTTTATTTTTTTCTCTCTCTCTCTCTCCAGGAAATGTAGGCAGGGCTAGAGATCTGTGAACTAGCTGATAATAGCTGCTGTGAGGAGTCCCCAAACAGGTCCGATACAACGCTATATAAAACACCACCTCAAGCATTAGCAGGCAGTAGCTTATCAGGTCGTAGTCATGTCTGGTCGTGGCAAAGGCGGGAAGGGTCTGGGCAAAGGGGGCGCAAAGCGCCACCGCAAGGTCCTTCGGGACAATATCCAGGGTATCACTAAACCTGCTATCCGGCGTTTGGCACGTCGTGGCGGTGTTAAACGCATCTCTGGCCTCATCTACGAGGAGACTCGCGGGGTGCTTAAAGTCTTCCTGGAGAATGTAATCCGAGACGCTGTCACCTACACCGAGCACGCAAAACGTAAGACGGTCACCGCCATGGACGTGGTCTACGCGCTCAAGCGCCAGGGTCGCACCCTCTACGGCTTTGGCGGCTAAGGCTCTCTTCGATATTTCCACTCCCCAAAGGCCCTTTTAAGGGCCACCCACGAAGTCTGGTAAAGAGCTTGGTGCACTTTAAAAGGCTAATGGTTTTATTTTCCCTTGTTACATGATGATGCGTTAGCTAAATGTGGTTTGCACAACAAAATTTGCCAAAAAAGGTGATTATAATTAAAAATGATTGATTTAGTACTTTTGACAACCGTCAGCAGCGCAACTATAAACGACTCATTTAAAATCCAGGTAGGTGAACTAACGCTGGCAGCCCAATCTATAGCATTTTGCACGCTTTGTCCTGGTACTCCTTTCGCGCCACGACACGGTAGTAAACGGCACAGCACTACTGACAAAGCTAAGTATACTGACTAGACCGTATTAGTGTAGCACACAATGACTCAAATTCTGAACCACTTCAAAACCTCCATTTACAAGTTAATTTCCTTAGTCTCAGTTCTCTTAAATCAATAAATTTTGTGCCAAGAATCCAGTCATAACACCTTTTTAAAAAAGCGGAAGACTCCTCGAGACTGTGGCTCTTAGTTACCCTTCAATCCTGTGGCTTCCAGCCCAACAATAGACAGGCATATGGGGTGAACTTTTATGTCAGGTAGATAACACCCTTTGGAGAGATCATGGGAGAGCAGAAAGGCAGTGTTTGCACAGGGAGATGGGGAGGGGTTAGCAGGAATGCCTAGGAAAGGACACAGGGAAGAGTAACCTCAGGAAGTGGGAAGGAGCTGTTAACGTAGTGGGGAATTGCAGTCAATGTCCTGAAACAAATTTTGTATGAACTGTATGGTAAATGAATTTGCTCTGTAAACTTTCATCCAAATCAGAGTAAAATATAATAAACACTCATTTGTTGTTGTTGTTGTTATGTGCCGTTGAGTCGGCCCCGACTCATAGCGACCCCTCCTTGGGTTTCCGAGGCAGTATCACTACGGAAGTAGGATTGCCCAACCTTCCTTTAGCACCCTAAAAAAATTTAAAATAGCGGAAAAGAAGTTCCGATACCCAAGCGAATATTTCCTTGTAACTTTGATACACGCAAATCTAAGAACCTTTTAAATAATTTTTTTAAGAAAGTAAAATATCTTCTTTATGCATTTCCTACACTGACGTGCTAACGTGGAATATTTTGTGTTAGACAATGAACCCGGCAGCAGATTCCGAGTAGTGTAGACTGTCCAATCAGAACGCGGGAGTGGCTATAAATACCCGGACTACCACCTCTTTCACTCATTTCTTGTGTGAAGCGGCCACATCTTATAGGTCATGGCTCGTACAAAGCAGACAGCTCGCAAATCTACCGGTGGCAAGGCGCCGCGGAAACAGCTGGCCACCAAGGCAGCCCGCAAGAGCGCGCCGGCCACCGGAGGCGTAAAGAAGCCTCATCGCTACCGGCCAGGCACAGTAGCCCTAAGAGAGATCCGGCGCTACCAGAAGTCCACCGAGCTGCTGATCCGCAAGCTGCCGTTCCAGAGGCTGGTGCGCGAGATCGCTCAGGACTTCAAGACCGATCTGCGCTTTCAGAGCTCGGCTGTGATGGCACTGCAGGAGGCGTGCGAGGCCTACCTGGTGGGGCTCTTCGAGGACACCAACCTGTGCGCCATCCACGCCAAGCGCGTCACTATCATGCCCAAGGACATCCAGCTGGCCCGCCGCATCCGCGGCGAGAGAGCTTGAATTTTTCATTAGTCCACAATTATTTACATCCCCCCCAAAGGCTCTTTTCAGAGCCCCTCAGTTTTCACCAAGAGAGTTGTTACTAACGGAATATAGATCGTAGCTTCATATAAACAATGTTACTAAGCCATACTTTAAACGCCAATCCCACAGCGATAATTTAATTACGTTATGCTGCTAAGGGGTATTCTGTTACAATGTGATGTTTTCCATAGCCTCTAGGGAAGGGTGGGGCGGCTAAAAGGCCTGGCTACTTGCAATCGACTGCAAGCTGTCATTTGCCAAATGACCTCCCTCTCCCTCCAAAACTGTTCACAATGCCCTGTTAAAGCTCTTTGACAGTGGGTTTTCATTATTTTCCCTCACAAATAAAAAAGCAGACACGTAATTGAAAACCAATATGGCATCAGAAAGCAGTTCTTCCTAGTTTGCACAGAAACTAGGTTTTCTAACACATTTATTAATCTTGTCCAATATTTTGCCTGTTACAGTCTGCTGATCTCATCTTCTATAACCACAACATCATTTTACTGTTTACTTCTTGGGGTATATATCTTCACTTCAGAAGGCAGTGTTGATGTAACAAAGAGTTACATCAAGCCAAATTTTCTCCTCACTGTTTTGGGGCAAATGAGAAATAAGGCTGCCCCCAGCTCTTCCTCAATTTGGCCTTCCAAAGAGGCTTAAATCCCAGCCACTGGCTGTTTCTGGAGATTTCAAAAACTATTGGTATTGATTCAACAAAAACAATTCAAAGGGATAAGGCCAAGCATCTCTTCCTACATATTCTCTAATCTGTTGTTAGATACCGTGGAGTTGTCTCCAACTCATAGTGACCGTATGTACAACAGAACACAACACTGCCCGATCCTGTGCCAGCTCCAAGATCTTTGCTATACCTGAGCCCATCCTTGCAGCCACTATGTCAATCCATCTTGTTGAGAACCTTCTCCTTCTTTGTTGACCCTCCACTTTACCAAGCATGATATTCTTTTCCAGGGAATGGTTCCTTCTGACAACATGGCCAAAGTTGGTGAGATGAAGTCTGGACATTACCACTTCCATGGAGCATTTCGGCTGCACTTCTTCCAAGACAGATTTGTTAGCCCTTTTAGCAGACCATGGTACTCTTAGCATTCTTCTCCAACACTGCAACCCAAAAGCATCAACTCTTCAGTGTTCTTTATTTATAGTCCAGCTGTCACATGCATAAGAGGCAATAGAATTCTGTAACCTAAAAACCTTTAGTGGTTGTCTGCTAGGTGTAAAGTCAAATTACTGTCTCTTTCAACCTTCAGTGATAGCCTTCCTCTCTACCCCCCATTACCTTCTCAGCATAACAGAGTGAGGCCAAATGATTTAGGCTCATAGAACAGCCAGTTACTAACTTTATAACCCTGGGCAAGTTACTTGTCTTCTCTCTAGGCTTCAGATTTGCAGCTGTGAAATGGTTCTGTTGTTACATGCCATCAAGTAGGTTCTGACTGATAGTGACCCCATGTACAACGGAACTAAACACTGCCTGGTTCTGCGGCATTCTCACAATCTTTGCCATATTTGAGGCCACAGTTGCAGTCACTGTTTCAATCCATCTCATTGAAAGTCTTCGTCCTTTTTGCTGATCTTCTACCAAGCAGGATGTCCTCCAGGAACGCCCTCCTGATAACATGTGAAAAGTATGTGAGACCAAGTAAGTCTCATCACCTTTGCTTCCAAGTAGCATTCTGGCTGTACCTCTTCCAAGACAAATTTGTTTATTCTTCTGGTATCCATGGTATAGTCAATATTCTTAGCCAACACCATAATTCGAAGGCATCAATTCTTCTTCAGTCTTCCTTAATCATTGTCTAGCTTTCACATGCATATGAGGCTATGGAAGAGAACATGTCTAGCACACCTTACTCCTCTAGCTGATATCTTTGTTTTTTAACACTTTAAAGAGGTCTTTTTGCAACAGATTTTCACAATGCAATATGTTATTTAATTTCTAGAATTCTGCTTCCATAGGTGTTGATCACGGATTCAAGTAAAATGAAATCCTTGACAACTTCAATCTTTTCTCCATTTATCATGATGTTGTTTATGGGTCCAGTTGTGAGGATTTTTTTCTTTATGTTGAGGTGTAATCCATACTGAAGACTAGTCTTTGATCTTCCTCAGTAAGTACTTCAAGTCCTCTCACTTTCAGCAAGCAAGGTTGTGTCACCTACATATTGTAGGTTGTTGATGAGTCTTTCTCCAATCCTGATGCTGTATTCTTTTTCATATAGTCCAGCTTCTTGGATTATTTGCTAAGCACAAGGTTGAATTAATTACTATGAAAGATACAACCCTAACACACACCTTCCCTGATTTTAAACACAGTATTCCCTTGTTCTGTTCCAACCAATGCCTCTTTGTATATGTCCTCATGAACACAGTGTAATGTTCTGGGATTCCTGTTTTTCACAATGTTATCCATAATTTGTTGAATGCCTTTGCTTAGTCAGTAAACACAAGGGAACATCTTTCTGCTATTCTCTGCTTTCAGTCAAGATCCATCTGACATCAGCAATGATGTCACATACTCTTCTGAATCCGGCTTAAATTCCATGCAGTTCTCTGTTGTTATACTGCTGCAATTGTTTTTTCTAATCTTCAGTAAAATTTTATTTGTGTGTGATATTAATGATATTGTTTGGTGATTTCTATATATTTTTTTTTTATTCCTTTCTTTGAAATGGGCACAAATATGAATCTCTTCCAGTCAGCCAGCCATGTAGTTGTCTTCCAAATTTCTTGGCATAGACAAGTACTTTCGGAGCGGCATCTGTTCATTGCAACATCTCAATTGGTATACTGTCAGTTCCTGGAGGCTTTTTTTTTTTTTTCACCAATGCTTTAATTACAGCTTCAATTTCTTCCTTCAATATCATCAGTTCTTGATCATATGCTATCTGTTGAAATGGTTGAATATTTACTAATTCTTTTTGGTACTGTGACTTTACATATCCCTACATCTTTCCTTAATGCTTCCTGCATCATTCAATATTTTTCCCACAGAGTCCCTCAATATTGCAACTCGAGGCACAAATTTTTTTCTTCAGTTCTTTCAGCTTGAGAAATGACAGATGTGTTCTTCCCTTTTGGTTTTCTAACTAACTCCAGTATTAGCACATTTCATTGTAATGATTTACTTTGTCTTCTCAATTGCCCTTTGAAATCTTCTATTCAGCTCTTTTACTTCATCATGTCTTTTATTCACTTTAGCTACTCTCCATTCAAGCAGCAAATTTCAGTTTCTTCTGACATCCATTTTGGTCTTTTTCTTTCTTTCTTTCTTGTCTTTTTAATGACCTTTTGTATTCTTCATATATGATGTCCTCGATGTCATCCCACAGCTTGTCTGGCGTTCAGTCATTAGTGTTCAATAGGTCAAATTTGTTTCTTGAGATGGTCTCAAGAATTCAGGTGGGACATACTCAGGGTTGTACTTTGGTTCCCACGGACTTGTTTTAATTTTCTTCAGCTTCAAATTGAACTTGAATATGAGCAATTGATGGTCTGTTCCACGGTCAGCCTCTGGCCTTGTTCTGAGTGATGATATTGAGATTCTCCATTGTCTCTTTCCACAGATGTAGCCCATTTGATTCCCATGTATTCCATCCAGCAAGGTCCACATGTATAGTCCCCATTTATGTTGTCAAAAAAAGACATTTGCAATGAATGAATGAATTTCTCTTACTAAATTCTTTCATTCAAACTCCAGCATCATTTCTATCACCAAGGTCATATTTCCTAACTACTGATCTTTCTTTGTTTCCAAATTTCACATTCCAATCATCAGTAATTATCAATGCACCCTGATAATGCATATTTGATCAATTTAAGACTGTAAACATTGGTAAAAATCTTCAATGTCTTCATATTTAGCTTTAGTGGTTGGTGCATATATGTGTTAATAAGTCATATTATCAGATCTTCCTTGTATGTGAATGGATGTTATCCTATCACTGACAGCATTGTACTTCAGGATATATTTTTGAAATGTTCTTTTTGATGATGAAAAAGACACCATTCTTCTTCAGTTGTTATTCCTGGCATATTAGACCATATGATTGTCCAATTAAAAATGGCCAATACCAGTCCATTTCAGCTCACTAATGCCTAGGATATCAATCTTCAAGTATTCCATCTCATTTTTTACACTTCCAATTTTCCTATATTCATAGTTCATACATTCTATTTTCCAATTATTAATGTATGTTTGCAGCTCTTCTCAGATTGAGTAGTGCCACATCAGCATGACATTTCTCACACATAACAACAACAACAACAACAGCATCAGCACATGAAGGTCTCAAAAGCTGTACTTCATTACTTTGAGAAGGCAGTTCTTCCCCAGTTGTATTTTGAGTGCCTTTCTCCCTAAGGGACTCCTCTTCTGGCACTATATCAGACAATTGTATGCTGTTATTTGTAGGTTTGTAGGGCTTTCACTGACCTGTTTTATTATTATTATCATTATTATATTTTTTTTAAGTGCATCACCAAGTCCCTCTTCCTAGTCTGTTTTATACTCTGTAAGCTCTCTGAAATCTGTTCACCTTAGGTGACCCTGTTGGTAGGAAGACTGGGCAATCTACTTCTGTAGAGATACTACCTCAGAAACCCAAGGAGGGGGTTGCTATGAGTCGAGTCCGACTCAATGGCAAATAACAACAAACAACAATGCTTCTCAAAATAGCCTGTTCTTTTTCTATGGATCCCTCCCAGTTTAAAAACACACAAACATCCACCTTGATATCTTCAAGATATCTTGATATCTTCTAGAAGATGATTTTCATGACCATGCAACTGATTAACGTTTGATAGACATAAGGGGTTTAGTAAGAGCATTAGGGAATGTGTCCTGAAAGCCTGACAGGAGCGGTAGTCGTCTAAATAATATGAGCTTTATTCTGGAGGCTACTGGGAGCCCATGAATAATTTTCAGCAGGTTTAGGAGATTTATCTAAAGTGAAGTATCTGAAGTTAGCAATTTTTGTCCTCGTTTTAATGGACTTGCCCAGGAATGAAAAAGAGAAAGAACCTCAGATTACATACCAAATTTAAATTTGAACTTGAATCTAGCCTTCAGAGACTGAAGCAAGAGATCTCCATTCTCTTGCTGCAATGGGAGGAACTCACCGGGCCATTGAGTTTTTCCAAGCTGCACAGTCCCTGTTCACTAAATACAGAAGCACGTTGAAATTACGAGAAGGCAGAACCGGTTTTTAAACACGGTCTGTGTGGTTAATTTGGGGCATTAGGGAACCAATTGCCCTGTGCCTGTGTTACTTACCACATTTACAAACAAAGTTTATGCCAAATCCAAGTAACTTAGTGTCCCTTCTTCGGTAAAAATCAAAAGCCGAACCCCGGAACATATCCTTCTAGGAAATTTTAGATTAACATTTAGTAGGAATTTATTGCAACATACAACTAACTATCGCGATGTCACCAGCCAGGTGGATTTATACGCAAAGCTAAAGGGATTTTTTAAAATATCTTTCATCGTTTACGCAGAGTTCATAAAAACACAAATAAGTTTGTGAACCTGTAGGCTCTTTTCCTCTTTTGGAGCTTCAAAGCGCCAAATTCAGTACCATTGTTTCTCTCATTTAATTAAATTTTGGAGGCTAACAAACACAACTTTGGAGACCAACGCGGAACCGAGTCTGCCCGAGGGTGGTGGATTGGACGCTCCACCAATCACAGGGCAGCGCCGCCTTATATAAGCCCCAGGCCGGAGCGAGTCAGCATTGCAAAACTTGCTATCCTTGGATTTGAAATCTTTTCTTCTGTGTATTTTCTTATCGCCATGTCCGAAACGGCTCCTGCTGAGACCGCAGCTCCGGCACCTGTGGAGAAGTCTCCTGCCAAAAAGAAAGCAGCCAAGAAGTCGGCTGGTGGTGCCGCGAAGCGCAAGGCGGCGGGTCCTCCTGTTTCCGAGCTGATCACTAAGGCTGTGGCCGCTTCCAAAGAGCGCAATGGCTTGTCTTTGGCTGCGCTTAAAAAGGCGTTAGCAGCTGGTGGCTACGATGTGGAGAAGAACAACAGCCGCATCAAGCTAGGCCTGAAAAGCCTAGTGAGCAAGGGCACCTTGGTGCAGACAAAAGGCACCGGCGCCTCGGGTTCCTTCAAGCTCAACAAGAAGGCAGCCTCTGGGGAACCAAAACCCAAAGCCAAGAAGGCTGGCACTGCCAAGGCTAAAAAGCCCGCCGGAGCTACTCCTAAGAAACCCAAAAAGACAGGAGCCAAGAAGGCAGTGAAAAAGACGCCGAAGAAAACGAAGAAGCCTGCTGCGGCGGGTGTTAAAAAGGTGGCCAAGAGCCCTAAGAAGGCCAAGTCTTCCACCAAACCGAAAAAGGCGGCCAAGAGTTCTACTAAGCCGAAGGCTGTTAAGCCTAAAGCAGCCAAACCCAAGGCCAGTAAGCCTAAGGCAGCGAAGCCTAAGCCTGCAAAGGCAAAGAAGGCAACTCCTAAGAAGAAATAGGAAGTTGTGGCCTGCTTATACAAACCCCAAAGGCTCTTTTCAGAGCCACCCAACTATGCAAAAAAGCTGTGCACTCTATGTTCCATCTTACCCCTAGAGAAACAGGCACGAAATTTTCAAATATTTGATTCCACGACACTTGCACACACAGAACAAGCTTTGGGTAGTAAAAAAAAAAAAAAGTGGCCAACTGCCCCAAGAGAAATAGTGCGTGACTCGGAAAATGAAAAGAGCCTTTGGTTGTAACTAATTTGCTCTTTGCCTTGTGGCTCTCGGTCTTTGGGAACATATAGCCTAGACTTAGGCAAGACTCCACCTTGCCCGAGAAACTTGTTGAGCTCCTTGTTGAGAATGGCCAGCAGCTGCAGATGGCGCGGAGTGATGAGCATCTTGTTGCGCGCCGCGTTGCCCGCCAGCTCCAGGATCTCGGTGGTCAGGTACATGCGAGCGCTGGCCCCAACCCGCGCGGAGTAGTTGCCGAGCAGGAGATACACTCCGCCCACGGGAAACTGGAGCCCAGCGCGAGAGGAGCGATTCTTTGGCCTTGGCGCCCTGTTGCCACGTCCAGAAATGACGCCACAATACTATAGCGTAATTAGACTAAGGTGAAAAAAACTAGAGCTGCAGTACTTACACATATCACAGGGCGCGAAAATAAAGCTATGCCATTGGCTATAATTACTAATTTGTTTGAACCGGTGGAATCGTGATTTTAAAGTACACTTATTTTGATTGGACAAATTAATAGTTATGTCATCCAGACTTCACCACCAATCAAACACATGACTTTACTGAAAACCTGCTTTGCATAAGAGATGTGAATAAAAGATCATATCCAGCTTCGCATTCATTCCTTGTTTTCTTAAGAGGCTAACGTAGTTAACTCCAAACATGCCTGAGCCTGCCAAGTCTGCTCCTGCTCCTAAGAAGGGCTCCAAGAAGGCGGTGACTAAGGCTCAGAAGAAGGACGGCAAAAAGCGCAAGCGCAGCCGCAAAGAGAGTTACTCCGTGTACGTATACAAGGTGCTGAAGCAGGTCCACCCAGACACCGGCATCTCGTCCAAGGCCATGGGCATCATGAATTCGTTCGTCAACGACATCTTCGAGCGCATCGCGGGTGAGGCGTCTCGCTTGGCTCATTACAACAAGCGCTCCACCATTACCTCCAGGGAGATCCAGACTGCCGTCCGCCTGCTGCTGCCCGGGGAGCTGGCCAAGCACGCCGTGTCTGAGGGCACCAAGGCCGTCACCAAATACACCAGCTCTAAGTGAACCGCTGGCTTGTGCACCTAGCTGATCGTCCAAACCTACCCAACGGCTCTTTTCAGAGCCACCCATGCTTTCCAAAGAGAACTGTCACTCATTTTATCCGCGCTTGTAGACAAAGGCAGTTTCAATAGGGCTAAGTGTTTCTCAATTGATACAAAAGGTACCATTTGGCTTTACAGTTTTTGAAATAACCTGCTGCCAAATCTTGTACCTTGCAAACACTGGAAACCAGAATTAGTAAATCTAACATCCTAACTCAGAAATTAATGCCAAGACTAAAGAGCTGAGTAAACTACTTGGCCAATGTCTGTTTCCCTCACAGGTTACACTGTCACAATTCTTAGGCCTTCATAGGATAATTGATGAATGTCAGATAAACACTCGTTTAAGGGAAATTGCCCCAGGTCATCATCCATTTAGATTTCTGTTTTGTAACATAGATACTGGGGATGTAGTGCCTAAGGCATTTGACTGTTAACCAGAACACTGACGGTTCAAACCCACCAGCCACTCCTCCGAAGGAAGACTGGACAATCTACTTCTGTAGAGATACTGCCTCACAAACCCAAGGAGGGCTCTATGAGTCCGGACGGACTGGACAGCAGTGAGTTAGGTTTGGGGTTTTTGGTTTTTTTTTTTTTTTTTGTCCCTTTTTATTATAGGCGTGTTTCCACAAATGTATCTAATGTTGTTGGGATAGAGATAGAGAAGAGCAAAGAAATTAGAACCAAATTACTTTATCTTACCAATTAGAGATGAATATTGGATCCTTGCCTGCTTATCTAGATGCTTGGTGGGCAGTTTGAGTTTATAGGTTAACCTCTACCTTTGTCCACCGATTCCTGAGAAGACCAAGGTACTCCCCACTCCTCCCTGCCCCCACTGCTAGGTGGGTGGTTCAAACCCACCAATTGCTCCACTGAAGGAAGATGGACAATGTACTCCCATAAAGATTTACAGCCTTGGAAACCCAAATGGGAGTCACTGAGTTGGAATTGACTCTATGGACGTGCAGATAGGGAGAGCACCCAACAACACAGCCCCATCCAAGGAGTCCTGGTTGTGCAATATTTAAGCATTTGGCTACTAACCAAAAGGTTGGCAGTTCAAAAGATGTGACAGTCTGCTTTCATAAAGATTATAGCCTTGTAAACCCTATGGGGCTGCTCTCATCTATTTTATAGGGACATTATGAGTCAGAATCAAATTGATGGCAGTAAATTTGGGTTTTGGTTTATAGCCTCATCCACGTTGCTACAGGGTTGATCAATAGAATACAGCAGAAATGAAAGTATGCCCTTCCAAGATTAAATTATAAAAGACACAGAGGCTTCTGTGATCACTCTCACTCCCTCTTGGATCAATTCCTCCAGAGGAAAGAAGCCAGCCCTTGTGATGAGTAACCCTCTGGAGATACCCATGTGGTGAGGAACATGAATCCATCTCTGGGCTACAGTGTATGCCTGCATCGACCTACCTCAATTTCACACAACTGGATTTAAGGATTTTAAGGACTAGAAGTCACTATTTTAAAAGTATCTTAAGTACTATACTATTGTCTCCATCTTAGATTGTATACTATTGATTCCATTTCCAGTAATGGTAGACTGGACAACTCAGACCAACTCTGATGCTGAGAACTAGAAACAATATGATTGGAGGTATCAGGGAGCTATCAAGAAAATACAGAATCACAGAACCAAAAACCAGAAAAAAAGAAAACTTAGAACATTATGCAGGCAGCTGGAAAACAAGGCAAAGATCACAATGGAATGATCTTTCCTTTAGGGTATATTTTTAAGTGAAAAAAAGACAAAGTAGAGAAAATTCTGCTTAGTATGTTACTATTTATGTAATGAGGGGAGGAGGGGGAAGAGTACCTGCAGAATCTCTGGGTGTTGCAAACAGTTTAAGCTCTCAACTGCTAACCAAAAGGTTGGAAGTTCGAGTTCACCCCGAGTCACCTCCAGAAGAAAGGCCTGTCAATCGACTTCTGAAAAACCAGCATCGAAAACCCTGCAGAGCACTGGTCTCCTGAGATATACGCAGACTTACCATGAGTCAGGGCATTCTCAACAGCAAGTTGTAACTGGTAAGAATACATATATGTATGCTTATCATTTAAAAAATAATAATAATAATAACAATGGAAGGATAACATTAAAATACTGTTACGTATTAGGTGAGAGAGGAGCTCTGGTGGCACAGTGCCTGTATTAGACTGGGTTCTTTAGAGAAGCAAAGGAGTAAAGTTCATAGAGAGAGAGAAAGAGAAGGAAATAAATTTATCTTAGGAAAACAGCTCACACACGTACAGAAGCTGGCAAGTCCCAAGTTCTTGGATCAAACGTCAAGCTGGAGGCTTTCCCCAACTCACACACCTGCAGGGGCTGACAAACTCAAGGTTGGCAGGCAGTATACTGGCTGTTGACTCCAACGAATGATGAATCCAAGATCTCCAGGCTGAATGGTGGATTGTTTGCTCATGGACAGTTGTAGGTAGCACAGCAGAATCCCAATCCACAGAAGAGTGTCTCTTTGCCCAGGTTGTCCATAAATATATTGGAAGCAGGGCACACCCCTAGGGAAACTCCCTTCAACAGACTGGCTGCTCAAAACGTACATCTGATCCCATTATGGGAACAACCCACATCACAATTGCTTAAACCACACAGAAATGTGGTCCAGCCTAGTTGACACACAGCTCCAACTATCACAGTGCCTGAGGCATTTGACTGCTAACCAGAAAGCTGTCAGTTCAAACCCATCAGCCACTCCTCAGAAGGAAGACTGGGCAATCTACTTCTGTAGAGATAGCTTCTCATAAGGGAGTAGGAACTGACTCAAAAGCAATGAGTTTGGTTTTTTTGGTTTATTAGGTGAGAGAGGCTGCAGGCTGAAGGAGACAAATCTCTTTGAACACACCTTGATATGACCTTGGATCCATTTGAAAATATATTAATAACAAAGCCAAATTTTAAAAAGCCCATTTCCGTGCTGGCAAAACTGGAGATCCATTTGCAGAAAAATGAAACAAGATCTGTACCTCACACTACACACAAAAACAAACTCTGGATGGATCAAAGACTTAAATGTGAAACCTAAAACTATAGGGTTCTTCAAGGAAAAATAGGGGCAAATTTAGGGCCCTAATATATGGCATAGTGCCTAAGGCACTTGACTGCTAACCAGAAGGTTGGTGGTTCAAATCCACCAGTCACTCCTCAGAAGAAAGATGGGGCAATCTACTTCCGTAGTGATACTGCCTCGGAAACCCAAGGAGGGGTCGCTATGAGTCGGGGCCAACTAGATGGCACATAACAACAACAACAATATATGGCATAAATAGACTATCAAAAATAACTCAAAATGCACAAACAGCAGAAGAGAAACCAGATGATTGGGACCTTCTAAAA
>NW_006922271.1:776808-777564 GCF_000298275.1 Orycteropus afer afer | reverse complement strand
GTGTTCATAGCAGCACTATTTACAATAGCCAAAAGATGGAAACAACCTAGGTGTCCATCAACTGAGGAATGGATAATCAAACTCTAGTACATACACACAATGGAATACTATGGAACACTAAAAAATAATGTAGAATCTGCAAAACTGCATAACATGGATGAACCTGGAGGACATTATGCTGAGTGAAATAAGTTAATCACAAAAGGACAAATATTGTATTAGTCTGTTATTGTAAAAGTCAAGGAAAGATTTATCTATGGAAGGAAATTTTCTTTGTTGGTTACCAGGGGTGGGAGGGGACACTGTTAGATAGATAGAGATGAGTATTGATTTGGGTGAAAAGAAGGGCAATGTACCAAATGTGAGTGATAAATATGGTGGCATTGAGGAAGAGAAAGACATAGAGAGGTACATGGGAGATATAGACAACAAAGATGAACCCTTTTGCACATACAGTACTGCATTGTACTGAAGGCAAACATGGGTATATGGGTGGATAGATGGGTGGACAGGCTGAACTAGTAGGTATGGCTATGAAGCAGGGAGTGTACCCAAGAACATGTATAGGGTTGACAGACAATGGTCCTATAAGTTTATGTGTATGATCTGAATTCCCAGGTGTATCGTAGAGCTGACAAGGGGCAAGGTTGTAGTCACTTCTTGGTCACAGCCTCCTCAGAGGGACCGAGTAGTTGAACCTGTGGGCTCGGGACCACAGTTGCAGGGGACATCAAGCTCAATTGGCATAACATACTA
>NW_006922271.1:765707-775571 GCF_000298275.1 Orycteropus afer afer | reverse complement strand
ACAGAGAGACAGCTCAGGGGGCAGGAGTGCATGGAGGGATGGACACAGGGAAGAGGTAACTATTGGGAGGAAGTGGGAGGGGAGCTGATGCATTGTGGTAAATTGTGGTCAATGTCATGAGACAAAGTGTATGTGAACTGCTGTATGGAAAGTGAATTTGCTCTGTAAATTTCCATCCAACTCACAATTAAAATAATAATATTAATAAAGCCCATTTCCTAAACAGCAATAGTAAAATGAAGCAAAAGTATCTGTGTAGCCAGATGGAAGAATATATGTACAGAAAGGAATATTCCAAATACTGTGGAAACCATTCATTTGAACATCTCCAATGTAATATGCTGTAAGGCAGCAGTTCTCAAACTTTCTGGTCTCAAGATCCTTTTACATTCGGAGGATACAGAGTTTGTGTTTATGTAGGTTATAACTATTGACATTTACCATATTAGAAATTAAAACTGAAAGAAAGTAAAATATTCATTGTTAATTCCTTTTTAAAAACAGCAAATTCATTTTATAGTAACATATATAATGCATCTTATGGGAAATAGCTGTTTTTTTCAAATTAACCAAAAAGAAGAGAAGAGTGGTTTACATTTTTGCAAATCTCTTTAATGTCTGGCTTAATAGAAAACTGCTGGATTCTTGTATTTGTTTTTGCATCCAATATGTTGGGAGCTCTGGTAGCATAGTGGCTAAGGCACTTGACTGCTAACCAGAAGGCTGGTGGTTTAAACCCACCAGCCACTCCTCAGAAGGAAGGTTGGGCAATCCTACTATCCCTAGTGATACTGCCTTGGAAACCCAAGGAGGGGTCGCTATGAGTCAGGGCTGACTTGACGGTACATAACAACAACAACATGTTGCAGTATAACTTTTACGAAAATAAGAGTGAGAGAAGCAAGAATTTTTTAGAATTAGCATGAAAATAATTTTAGCCTCAAAGACCCACTGTAAGAGTCTCAGGGAACCCCAGAGGTTCCCAGACCACACCTTTAGAATCACTATCCTAAGGACATGAAGGCAAACATTTTATTGATTTATTTAGTAATTTATTTAGTAAATTGATTTCATTAATTTATTGTGGGGGTACTATTGGGAGTGGCTCTGGCAGAAACTAATATACAGGTTAAATGCAAGGATGCCTTGGGATTAAATTGAAATTAGGAAGGACAGACTTTGAAATGAAATTTGCTCCTCTGAAATGATTATTTCCGTGAACAAAGCATCAATGAGTTTCTCAGAGACTGTCTTTTGGGCTTTGTTCCATTACAGCCCTGTAGGAGGCAGAGCTCTCCCTAAAGTAAGTCAATAGAAACTTAAGAGCTCCAGGCTGGGAAACTACTTGGAGTAAATAGTGCCAATCGCTTCTATGTAAGGCTCGATAACCTGAAAAAAATGAATTGAGACACACATGTCATCTCCAGGTATATTTCTTCTTTTGAGAGCAAAATTTTTCAACTGTAAGGGAATATCCTTTAAATCCAATGGATTTACCACTTGCCTATTAAATAAAAATTAGCACTTGGCTGGTCATCTGAAAACAAGTAACAGTGAATTATTTAAATCTCCAGAAAATGTTTTAAAAAAGAAAGAAAAAAATCTATGTACTGTATGTAAACAGTAAATGTGATTATATTTTGTTAGGTAATGTTTTGAAGAAAACTGATGGCACCTTGAAATGTTTTTCCATTTGTCAAAGTATGCTGTTTGGGTGTTCTTGATGCTGTAATATCAATATTTTTAATATAATTTCATTTGATAGTAATAGCTTTTAGTCTAGTTAAAGAATAAAATAGAAAATTTGGGTGACAAAAGGATATTGTGAGAATTAAATGATTTAATACATATAAAATCCTAATATCAGTGTCTGGCATATGGTCAATAATCATGTAATAAAAAATAATTAGTATCAGTATTGCCAATAATTTCATTGGTATATTTGCCTTATTAGTTTTCTAGTTTTACGACTTTTCTGTATTGTATATATACATATGGATATACGTGTATGCATATAGGAGTGTGTGTGTTAATAAAAAAAAATTGCACCAGACAATGTTAAAACAAGTAGGATAACTTTATTCAAAAGGATTATTATAAAGGAAGGAATAGGAAAGACTAAGGGAAGAAGAATCATTATAATGGGTGGGAATGAGATTATTATAATGTGTGAGAGACCAAAAAATAGTAGAACTAAATCTGAGCTCAACTCCACTGAAGCAAAGGTCAGGAAGGTTTTGATGGCATAGTGCCTAAGGCATTTGACTGCTAACCGGAAGATTGGCAGTTCAAACCCACCAGCCACTCCACAGAAGGAAGACCAGGCAATAGACTTTTGTAAAGATTCACCACCTTGGAAACCCAATGGGGGTTGCTATGAGTCAAAATTGACTCAATGACAGTGATTTTTGTTTGTTTGTTCGTTTGTTGAAGTCTTTCCGGGGTAGTGGAAAAGAGGTAGCAGGAAAATACTGAAGGATTGTTGGGAAAAGTTAGGCAATGGAGTATGTCAATCACATACTATTATCTTCTGAGTTAACTGTTAAGGCCAAGTGGAACATGTAAGGGCCAGGGAGAGAGAGAAATAAGGAGCTTAGCACAGGGCTTTGAACTGGTTTATTCTGGTTGAACCTCTGCTGAGAATTTGCATTTCCACCCCAGATACACTGAATTGGAATCTATAGTTTAACAACACCCCAAGGTAATTTTTATGGCTATGTAAACATCATGACTCCAAAATAATTATGGGAGTGGTAATTAATGAAGTAGAGTACCTGGGTGGTACAAAAAGATATGCATAATTATCACCTGAGGATCTACAATGATCACCTGGGAATCTTGTTAAAATGTAGATTATCATTCAGTGTATGTGGGATAAATCGTGTATCATTCTTGTAATTTGGTATGCAAATTATCAGCAGGATATGAAACCAGAATGAACTAGTTCAAAGCCCTGGCCTGGAGTTAGGGAAGAAGCCTACCTAGTTTAGTCAAGTTGATGGGACTGGTCATGGTGTTTGTAAGGTTGGGTTGCCAATGCCAAGAGGAACCAGGCAGAGACATAGAAAAGGAGAATTTATTTAAGAGATGCAAGCATCAAAGCAAATGGGCTGACTCTCCACACTGGAGAGACCAGCACCAATTGTCTCAGGTAGGGTCCTTTTTATCCTTCTTTCTGAATTCCTCATTTCTTTGTCTTGAGGTTTAAGACGTCATAGGCTTTAGTCATTCAAGTTCCGTGTTCTACCCATTCCTTTCTTTCAGTCAGTTTGTTTCTTCCTTACAGTCATGATGCTCCTATAAGATAACTTTTTACAGGAGTCAAGAATTAGTCATTAACTATTTTCAGGAGTCTGAGTCAGATTCGACTTGACAGCAGTGAGTTTGTTTTTTTGGGTTTGATAGTCTGGAATTTTGTGGCTTTTTTGTAACATTCCATTTTGGCTGAGTGTAAATTATTGTGAGGTTTGGTTTTATTAACCCTTCAGTGTCTTGGTCAGTCATTTTCCACAACACTAAAGTGTATAGGATTTCTTTTAACCATCACTGTTTTCTAGAATCACAGAAGTAGGATAAAACTCAACATTGCATATGTGTGTGTGCCTGTGTGTGTATGTGTATCTACTTCCATAGAGATACCATTATACAGACACATACATATATATACATGTATATGTGTATATATATGTATATATATATATATGTGTATGTGTGTGTGTATAAGTATATATAAATATAAATATATATAAAACGGTATCTCTATGGAAGTAGATTGCCCAATCTTCCTTCCAAGGAATGGCTGGTGGGTTTGAACTGCCAGCCTCCTGGTTAGCAGTCAAATGCTTTAGGCACTATGCCACCAGAGCTTATAAACACACACACACACACACACACACACACCTGAGTGGTGCAAACAGTTCACATACTTAGCTGTTAACCAAAAGGCGGGAGGCTTGCGTTCACCCAGAGATGCTTTGGAAGTCCTGGTGCTCTATTTCTGAAAATTCAGCTGTTAAAAACCCTATGGAGCACAGTTCTACCCGGAAAACCATGGAGTCATCATGGTCAAAATCTACTCCATGTCAATGAGTTGCTTTTTCTTTTGTTTTTTAGTGAGTTGCATAGTGTCCTCCCCAAAATCCATCCACCCACAATGTCAGAATGTGAATTTATTTGGAAATAGGGTCTTTGCAGATGTAATTAGTCGAGGATCTTGAGAAGAAATCACCCAGGATTTAGGGTGGGCCTAAATCCAATGACTGATGTCTTTATAAGAGAAAGATGATTTGGACTCAGAGACACAGAGGGAAGAAGGCCATATGAAGAAAGAGGCAGGGATTGGGGTGATGCAGATACAAGCCAAGGGACACCCAGGATTACGAGCAACAACCAGAGTCTAGGAGAGAGACCTGGGACAGTCTCCCTCAGAGCCTCCAGAAAGAACCAATCCTGCTGACACCTTGATTTTGAGTTTCTGTTATTCTAAGCCACCAAGTTTGTGATAATTGGTTACAACAGCCCAAGGAAACTAACACATCATCCAGTTCCATTGTGCTAGTTCCCCTTATTTTCCAAAGTGCTGATATATCACACCAGCTAACTCATTCCCTTCTGTAGCTACACCAGGAGCTCTGGTAGTGTAGTACCTAAGGCACTTGACTGCTAACCAGAAGGTTAGTGGTTCAAACCCACCAGCCACTCCTCAGAAGGCAGGTTGGGCAATCTACTTCCGTAGTGATACTGCCTTGGAAACCCAAGAAGAGTTCACTATGAGTCGGAGATGGCTCGACAGCACATAACAGCAACAACATAACTATATACCATCCAAGTTCAGTGCTGGTGAAAGTTTCAACAATTGGATCTCCTCCACCTTGTACCAGGTGCTGTCCACACTCCCTTACACCAGTGATGGGTCCTCCTTGCCAGGTGATCCATTTTGAAAACTGCATCTTACTGCATGCTTTCTCAGAGCACCCCTGGTATCAACAGTCACAAGTTTTGTTCTCTGGGAAGCCAGCTGAGGCAATTTCATATGCACATGTGCCCAATGTTTATTAAGGTGATAACCGAGGATCAATACCTGTGTAAGGGAGAGAAGTAAAAAAGGACAGAGGGAGAACTCAAACTGTGAATGAGCACCTTGGCCAAAATCACAGGTTAACTCTGGAGCTGTAACGAACCATCTTTCAGAGTTGTCCAGAGTTGCACTGAGGTGGCCTGGCCTTTATACTCCTACCTCCAAGTCATTGTAAGTGAAACACCCCACCCCAGGAAGGGGAGTGACCTAGGGTGAAGCAGTACTCTATAACTGAGGCAATCATTGATGGGGCTGACAGCTAAAGGCTGTCTGCCAATAGTACTCCCAGCAGCTAGGGTAAAAGCCCTTCATTAAAGGAGGATCTGGGTGGTGGTCACATTGTCTGCTTCACTTAGGATTTTTTGTTCCATCCAATCAATTCCAATTCATAGCAACCACCATAGAGTAGAACTGCCCCCATAGGGTTTCTCTCCTAAACTGTAATCTTTAAGGAACAGACTGCCAGCTCTTTTCTCCTGGAGGATATTTCAGTTACCACCCCAGTGGTTAACTAACCATCATGCCACCAAGGCTCCTGACTCCACTTAGGTAGGTCTTTCTTATTTTGATCATCATTGTGTTTGTTCCAGTTGATTATCATCATGGTTTCATGGCTTTACACGTGAATTTATTCCAGTTGGTTAAGTGTAATTGTTCCGGTTCTTTCTCTTTAATGCTCAGGTTGGCACTACTTACAGTACAGGAATTCTTTCAGGCTTTCTTGCCTCTCTCCCATCCTAACTTTTTACTGTTACTCTAGACATCTAAGATCATTCTTACTTTTTTGGTCAGGATGATGTCCCAAATCCATAAGCATTTTCTTTGCCTCAAAACTTTAATCAGCTCCAAAGATTTTTAGTTCTCTAAGTAAAACATACTGACTTAGGAGACTTTGAGACCACTTTTCAAATGATTAAAAACACTATCTTATAGGCTAAGAGCATGTTGAGGAGCTCTGGTGGAACAGTGCTTAAGTGCTTGGCTCTTAACCAGAAGGACAGCAGCTTGAACATACCAGCTGCTCTGCAGGTGAAAGATGTGGCAACAAGGGCATGCTGTTGTTGTTGTTATGTGCCGTGGAGTCAGACCCAACTCAGAACGACCCCTCCTTGGGTTTCCGAGGCAGTATTACTATGGAAGTAGATTGCCCAACCTTGCTTCAGAGGAGTGGCTGGTGGGTTTGAAACCCCAGCATCCTGGTTAGCAGTCAAGGGCATAGCTACAGAAAATGGGCAATCAGTTGAAGGATCCCTGATGGTGCACTGATTAAAGCACTCAGCTGCGCAATGAAAGTATAGCAGTTTGTACCTACCGGCTGCTTCACGGGAGAAAGATAAGGCAATCTGCTTCTGTAAATTTTGACAGCCTTGGAAACCCTAAGGGGCATTTCTACTCTGTCCTGTTGGGTTGCTATGAGTCAGAATTGATTCCATGGCAGAGGGTATGGTTTTAGGTTTGGCAATTAGTTTTAAATTGCGGAATGATGTCTGACAGTGGCACTGGAAACTGTGATGACCAATAGAAACTGTTCATTGGCTGCCCCCTCAAGCAGAGCCCAGGACACTTGCCTCTTTGTGGCAACTTCTCCCGGCAAAGATTACAGCCTTGGAAACCCTATGAGCAGTTCTAGTCTGTCCTGTAGTGTCACTATGCTTGGAATGGTCTCAACAGCAGCAGGTTTGGTTTGGGTTTTTTTTGGTAAATGCATGTTATTCTTTCCACTGAGACTCTTTCATCATCTTGCCCTAGAATTTAAAAAAAAAAAAAAAAAGTCTAATTTGTTTTTCTTCCTGAGCTAATAGCTTCTTTCTTCTCTCTCATTTACATCATCGCTTTACTAAGGTTAATTTACAATATTTTTGGTTGTCAACCTAAATAATATTGTTTAAAAAACATTAGTTAAATTTTTTAAATAACACAGTGAATTCTTGTTCTGGTTACCTAGTGCTGCTCTGACAGGAATACAACACAAATGGGATGGCCTTAACAAACGAGTTTATTCTTACAATTTGGAGGCTTTAAGTCCAAGTTCAAAGTGCCAGGCTGTAGGGGCTGAGTGAAAGCCCCTCAACCTTGGGGTCCAGCTCTGCCTCCTGCTCCCGGCCCACTGGAGCTAGAGGTGTTTCTTCATTCAAACAGCTGCTGGCTGCTGAGGCTGAGAAGCCCCAGGGTTGACAAGTAAAAAGGCACAGTCCCGATGTCACCAAACCACATGGCAAGGCCATTAACTTAAGTCCATTGTAAGTTCCAAGGTCGGCAGCGCATAGCAGTCTGCTGAGCAACGACACAGCTACATGCAGGGTCCAAGCATGCCATAGGCTACAGACCATTACTCAACGCTTCTGCTTATATACAGGAAGCAGACCACATTCCCTAAGGCAGCTACTCAGCTGCTCACCATAGATTCCACCATGGACTTGATTACCAGACTCATCAGCATCCAGCTGCCCAGCCACTCAACCAGGCCTAGCCAAGTTGACACAAAAACTTAACTACCACAATTCTTATTTTAGTATACATAAAAAGAATACACATATTAGCAATTTTAATACTGTATTCCACTTTGAGCTTTTGAAAGAATTAATATAGTTCATAGCTAACAAACAAGAGGATGCTATTATGGTATTTTCTCTCCACAGTACATAATTCCAAATGGTTCTACCCATCATTATCATCTGCACATCAATTATCTGAAAAGAAAGTAGAATTTTAATTTTTTGAACATTTATTTCAAGAGGACACCAAAAAGTACAAAGATATCCACTGCAATTTTTATAATTCCAATCTCATGGTATAGAACAGCAGTGAGACGGAGAATACAAACAGAATCAATCCTTTGAGGTTTTAATTATATATTCCATGAGCCAAAATACATTTTATACACATATACACTGAAATGTACTGTACACACATACACACAAACATTTTATGATATAATTATTTTAATTGAATGCAACATTAAATTTCAATCTCTTAGAGACTTTTGGTCAAATACAGGTATTTATCACACATTAGTATTCTGCTGGTTTATTTCCAGTATGTCAGCTAAAGTATATGAAAAATAGCTAAATTAAAATCAAATTATAATGCAATCAAGTTAATTATTTTTTCAAGTTATACAACTTTACCTCCTAAATTTAAGCGGAGCTCTATATAACTATTATGTGGAACTATATAATTTATATACTTCTACCTGCCAGCCACTCCTCGGAAGGAAGCTTGGGCAATCTTACTTCCGTAGGGACACTGCCTCGGAAACCCAAGGAGGGGTCGCTATGAGTCGGGGCCGACTCGACGGCAAATAACAACAACATATTCCTGAAGGGAGCTCTGGTAGTATAGTGCCTAAGCCATTTGACTGCTAACCAGAAGGCTGGTAGTTCAAACCCACCCACCACTCCTTGGAAGGAAGATTGGGCAATCTACTTCATAGTGATACTGCCTCAGAAACCCAAGGAGGGGTCACTATGAGTCGGATCTGACCCGATTGCAGTGAGTTTAGTTTAGGTTTTTGGTAAATTCCTGAAACATTGTTTCAAAAGAACCAACTAGTAAAAGACACTGGTACATTTAGATTATAGCTTATTTGAGTTGCAATTCCATATTCAGATTACATGTATCCCTATTGTTGTTCATCAATTCTGATTCATAACAACCCTACAGGACAGAGTTTCCAAAGCTTTAAACTTTACAGAAACAGACTGCCACTGGTGGATTTGAACCATCTGCCTTCTGGTTAACAGCTGAGTGCTCAGTTGAGTGTTTAACAACTGTGCCACCAGGGCTCTTTATATCATATATACATACCTCTGATGGTAACTGTGTAACTTAAAGGGTTGTTTTTTTTTTCCTTCAACAAGTACAAAGACTTGAGCAATTTACCATTATAGAACATCTTAGTTTTATGAAAAACCTGAATCTTTGCATGAATAGGCCATGCGTATACTCTCAATTTAATATTCTGCAGTAATTTCATAATTAAAGTAGACATTGTATACAAAGTAATTTTTAAAGGCTTAAAACTTACACAAAAAAAAAGGATTTTTTTAATTAATGGATTTCTTTCTTCATTCTAAATATCTGAGGAAATCCTCTGGAAAATACTTTGTTTCTTATGTTTTATTATAACATACCTTAAAATTATTCATTTTACAGTCATCTCTGAAGATATTAAAATTCAGAAATTTGAAATTACAAATCATCTAGAATAAATAATACATTATGGTTTTCCAAAAAGATATAAGTCATATATACTCAGCTTTGATTCTAAGAGCTAAGCGAAGATTCAAAAGTAGTTTCCACTCCTGCTCACTGCCCCCACCCCCATCTCAAGACCTCAGCTTTGAGATCCTTTTAATGGTCATCTACTCATTCATGACCTGGGCATATTGCAAATTAAATATATACTCACCTGCAATTTTAACAAGTGGGAAAATGTACATCAACTGGCCAATTGGCAGAATAGTGTCATTTTGGGGAAGGCTTATTCTTTTTTGTTTGTTTGTTTTTGTTTTTTATGTAAAATTCAATTATGCTCTGTAGGAAAAATTGCTACCCTTTAGGGTCTTTGCAGTGATCCTCCTAGCAATGCCGATCATTAAAAGAGAAGATCTTGATTCTCAGAGAGGCGGGGCAAGATGGCGGACTAGACAGAAGGATTGCACAGACCCTCTTCAACAAAGAAAAGGGAAACCAATTAACACAACACAGAAGATAATCTTGGACCCCTGAGCCTTGAAGGAAAGGATGCAGAATTGGACTAAACCCCAACTAGCAGAAGAATTTGC
>NW_006922271.1:700817-757422 GCF_000298275.1 Orycteropus afer afer | reverse complement strand
AAAAAAAAAAAAAGAGAAGATCTTTATTTTGTTGAAATGTGTTTGATAGGATGAGATTAAGGAGAATGAACTAGAGATTACTCACAGCACAAGAAATCTCGTAGAGCAGAGGAACAAAGAAATCATTGAGACCCTAAATACTGAAAGGAAACTTAAAGATCATCTTGTTAAACCCTTGCCTTCATTTACAGTTGAAGAAATGGAAACTTAGTTACCTTGTGCTGCCATAACAAAAATACCCAAAGTAGATGGCTTTAAAGGACAGAAATGTAGTTTCACTGAGTTTCTGAGTCCAGGAGTCCAAATTCAGGGCAACACTATTCTCCATCCGCTCTATACCATTCCCTGTTTCTTTCAGCTTCTGGTAGCCCCAGATGTTTCTTAGATTTCCTTGCCTTGTAGATAGATCTTCCACTGTGTGTGTCTCTCCATGTCTGTTTCCCTTTTACAAGACACCATTCAGAAGGAAGAAGCTCTGGTAGCATAGTGCCTAAGGCACTTGACTGCTAACCAGAAGGCTGGAGGTTCAAACCCACCAGCCACTCCTCGGAAGGAAGGTTGGGCAATATATTTCTGTAGTGATACCACTCAGAAACCCAAGGAGTGGTCACTATGAGTCGGTCCGACTCGATGGCAAATAACAACAATGGCAAATAACAACTCAGAAGGAAATTAGGTTCAGGATCCACTCTATTCTAGTATGATCTCATTAAAATAAGAAAAGAAACTCCTACATCCACACAAGTTCACATTGACAGGTACAGGGGTTAGGATTGGGGACTGAATTCAATCCATAATAGAAACTAAAGAGATTAAATTGCAACCTCACTGTCACTCAATAAGTCAGTGACAGAACTGACACCAGATCCCAGGTCTCTGGGATTCCTGCCCAGTGTGTGTGTGTGTGTGTGTGTGTGTGTGTGTGTGTGTAGGAGAAGGAGAGAATGAGAAAAGAGAGAAAGCGTGATTCATCCATTCAGCACTTATTTACATATTTATAGTCTCTGATATATGCCAGGGATACACACTTAAACAAGATGGATTGTAACACAATTACATTTGAAAATTTCCAGCTCCATTATAAAAGATGAATGTGTTGTTGTTGTTATGTGCTGTCCAGTGGGACCCAACTCATAGTGACCCCGCCTTGGGTTTCCCAGGCAGTATCACTACAGAAGTAGATTGCCCCCTCTTCCTTCAGAGGAGTGGCTGGTGGGTTTGAACCGCCAGCCTTCTGGTTAGCAGTCAAGTGCCTTAGGCACTATGCTACCAGAGGTCCTGAATGTGTTATTAGTCAAAAGTAAATACAAATGTTTAAGATCTTTTAAGAGGTAAGTACTTAATAGAGAATGCTGTTAAACATAGCTAGGAAGGGATAGAAGGCGCAAGAAGTAACTAATGTTCATTGTTGTTAGGTGCCATCAACTCCAATTCATAGTGACCCTAATGTACAACAGAACAAAACATTCCCCGGTCATGCGTCAGCCTCACAATCTTTGCTATATTTGAGTCCATTGTTGCAGCCACTGGATCAATCCATCTTGTTGAGGGTCTTCCCCCTTTTTCACTGACCCCCTACACTACCAAGCATATCGTTCTCCTGGGAATAGTCTCTTCTGATAACACGACCAAAGTAGGTAAGATGAAGTATGGCCACTTCCATTTCCAAGAAATGGCTGTACTTCTTCCAGGTTCATTAGGGCAGTAAATATACTTCAAGTTGATTCTGACTCATAGCGACCCCCACTGAGTTTCTGAGGCAGTAAATCTTTATAGTAAATTGCCCTATCTTCCCTTCCGCAGAGCGGCTGGTGGTTTGAACTGCCAATCCTGAGGTTAGCAGTCAAATTCCTTAAGCACTGTGCCACCAGAGTTCCTTACTACAGGTGCTAAATATTCAGAAATCCATTGATGATACACGAGACATATGAAGAACTCAACCACTGCCATCAAGTTGATTCCAACTTATAGCAATCCCCATTGGGTTTCCGAGGCAGTAAATCTTTATGTCAGTAGATTGCTCTATCTTCCTTCCTCGGAGTGGCTGGTGGGTTTGACCCACCAACCTTCTGGTTAGTAGTCAAATGTCACCAGAGATCCTTCTCATTGGTCGAGACCTTAATTCAACCACACATTCAGGACAAGAGTTCTTTACTCAGAAAACGCAAAACTTGTGGCTGTTCAGCAGTCTAATATGCGAGCTTCAGCTCGCCATTATACTCATTCCTATAGTAGCATAGTGGCTAAGGCACTTGACTGCTAACCAGAAAGTTGGTGGTTCAAACCCACCAGCCACTCCTCGGAAGGAAGGTTGGGCAATCCTACTTCTATAGTGATATTGCCTCAGAAACCCAAAGAGGGGTCACTATGAGTTGGGCCGACTCGACAGCAAATAACAACAACAACAACATGCCTCTCCCACAGAGTCAGTGTGTGATTGGTCCAGGATACCTTCAGCCTGTGGGTTCCCTTGCTCCATCTGCAATCTCGTATTGGTAACCACACCATTGGTCAGAAGACTGATACAGTGGAACAAGAGACTAGATGTGGGAGCGTGCCACACATTTGATTCAGATGGTGTCATCCTTCCAATCCAACCGCACACAAAACTGTTAATATGCTCATCTCTTTTCCCTTGATTCTTTCTTGCTGTATGTTTTCAATTGATTTTTAAAAGAATGTGAAATAATGTGATTCAAGCATTTTTAACTTGGTCTGTGAATCTTTCTGTGCTATGTCCTCTGGGACAGGTTGCCTGGGAGTGTACTTAGAGGCTACCAAGGCATCAATTCTCATATCAATAATGACCCTTTCTCATACCCAAAATAGGGGAGAGCGCCACTTGGGCAGTAATCTACAGGAAGTGGGGAAAAACTGTGGAGGAACCTTTAGGCCAAAGGAAAAATTAAATGCAAATGGGTTGGGATTATTGAAGACTTCATGTTCATTGTCACCTAGGATTATTTATGTGTATGTTCAAATTTGTAGGTGTCAATAGGAGAATTATAGCTCTTCAGGTCTAGAAAATTTCCCTTCTAGTTTTTTTTTTTTCCTTTTCCCCAGTACTATACATCTGGTTTACCTTGTGCAGTCTTCTAATAGGTGCTGCCTTTATGATTTGGTGAGATTAAAAAAAAAAAAAAGAGGTAAGCTTCTGAAGTAGAACTTAATGAAAATGCAAAAGTCATACAACACATTTGAGAAAGTTGAGATGAATGTGGAGATTCAGGTGCTTTTCACATAAAATAATCTAAAATATAACTAAGCTAAATTTTAAGCCAGATAATATAATGTGTTCAATACAATGTTACAACTGAAATACACTGTTATAATTGCATGAAATCTATAAATGAGTGACAAAGAGTTATGCTTTGCCATTGTGTTTCTGGGTGAAGAAAGGGGTACTCTGAATTCAATGAGGAAAATGTAAATTTCTCTAGATTGAAGAAGAGTCATTTTACTCGGGTGAGATAGCTTTTAAAAATGTCCATTAGGATCAGATTCTCTTTTCTTTTTCTACATTCCAATTCCTCCTTTGCTGTTCTCAAATCTTTCTTTAGGGGAAAAAAATATAGAAGAAATTACATTGGGCAAATTATGTCAATTCTTTAAGATACCAGGTATAGATTCCAATGTGAAACAATAAAGTGACACCTTGGATTAGATTAATTTAAATCAATTTCCCTATGTTTGTCTTCTGTTGTTTCTGTAAGGATTGCAGATATTTTTTATCACTAGTGTCTGTGCAAGATTAGCCTCAGCTGAATCTATCCTTGGTCTAGAGTATAATCCTGTTCAAAAAAGACATAGAGCAATCCCTTACAGACAGCCAGACACTGTGGGAGTGAGATTCAGTGGATCTACCAACTCAGAACCATAGTGTTGGGGCATAACAGACTCAATTAGCACAATAAAATACATAAAAATCTTGTTCTACAAGCTACACTGGTGAGTAGCGGCTGGGGTCTTAAAAGCTTTCAAGCAGCCATCTAAGGTGCAGCTAGTGGTCTCCTATTATCTGAAGTGAAGAAGAGTGCCAAAAAAAAAAAAAAAAAACCAAGGACATTTGGAAGCAATCAGTCCTAGGACATGATGGCCCTCAAGACCAGAAGAACTAGATGGTGCCCAGCTACCAATGCTAACCACTCAGGAAGGAATCAAAACTGGAGATCCTGGATAGAGTGGGAGGAAAAATATGGAACAAAATCCAAAAACACAATAATTACCAGAATTCCTGGTCAGATGGAATCTGGTAAGACCCCCAATACGATAGCCCTGGGATAGACTTCAGGCCTGGAATAAAACTCACTCCCAGGGGCTGGTTCTCAGCCCAATAGTAAACAAGATGTACACACAGACCACTCAACCCAAGGTGCGGCGGTTAAGTTTGTATGTCAACTTGGCTAGACCTAGTTGAGTGGTTAGACAGCTGGATGTAGTATTCTCCATGATAAGACTGATAATCAACTCCCTGGTAGAATCTACTGTGAGCAGCTGAGTAGCCTTTGGGTATGTGGTCTGCTTCCCACATATAAGAAACAGCTTTGGGAATGGTCTCCAGGTTATAGCACACTCGAACCCTGCATGTAACCATGTCATTGTTCGGCAGCCTGCCATGCTCTGCCAACCTTGGAACTTTCAATGGACCTGAATTAATGGCCTGCCATGTGGTTTGGTCACATGGGACTGTGCCTTTTTACTTGTCAACCTTGGGCTTGTCAATCTCAGCAGCCAGTAGCTGTCTGAGTAAGGAAAAGCCTCTAGCTTCAGTGGGCCAGGAGCAGGAGGCAGAGCTGAAGCCCAAGGTTAAGGGGCTTTCACTCAGCCCCTAGAGCCTGGTACTTTGAACTCAGACTTAAAGCCTCCAAACTAAGAGAATAAATTCCTGTTTGTTAAAGCCATCCCATCTGTGGTATATTCTTGTCAGAGCGGCACTAGGTAACCAGAACGCAAGGTGATGCACCCACATACTCTACAGACATGCATCCCTTGGAGCAATTGACCACGGGACACCAGAGGGGCAACATTCATATGGAAGAAATGCAGGACACACAGGAGTGCATAACTATGAGGGGCACAGGGGGGTTATTGAGCAGGGAGGGGAGGAGACTGGGTTAGGGTTGGGGATGGTAACTGGTATTTATACATACAGTATGAATACATACTACAGTATAAACACATAAATATAAATACATACTAGAAACCAAATGTACATGAAATGTTCAATGCAAAACAAACTCTGCTCTGTAAACGTGCTCCTAAAGTACAATAAAAAATAAAATAAAATAAATCCATTTCCCAAGGCTAATCAGCAATGGCGTAAACTAATCAAGATTTTTCAGGAACAGAAGATTAGAAACTTGGCTCATCAAGGTGCAAATAACCTACAAGATCTAGCTCCAAGGCAAGGCCTCTTTTTTCCTCCCTCTCTTTATGAATTTTAACTTTCTGCATAATGGAGTTATGTGAGACCTGACTTCCAAACCTTGTCTAAAGGAACCACATACTCCCTCAGCATGTTTCCCCTCGGTTCTGCCCACAGATTTGACTCCTCCCCACTCCCACACATTCTCCAACACATCTTCTTGCACACAATTTTAAGTCATTTCAGCATTCCCTGATAGTCAAAGGTTTCAAATCCTCTGCATGCATTTTTAATAAATAGTAGTCTCTGTAATCTTTATCTTGAGCCTGGAGGTGTTTAGGAATCCAATCTCTATAAATCTTGAAGTTTTCTTTCCTGAATTTTCTCTCATTCTGGAAAATAAAAGCAATGCTAGAATTAACTGCTGATTATCCGCATTAGTGAAAAGTATTAGAGACATCTGTACTCTGTTAAGGCATTTGGCTGCTAACCAAAAGTTTGGTGTTCAAACTCAACAGCTACTCTGTGGAAGAAAGATGAGGCAGTCTGCTTCTGTAAAGATTTATAGCCTTGGAAACCCAATGGGGGTCGTTATGAGTCAGAATCAACTCAATGGCAGTGAGTTTGGATGGTTTGGTACAATGACAAGTAGTGATTTTTTAAAAAAAAATTGAATGTACGGTTTACTTACTGTCCTCAAACATTTTGGGAGTTAGTAGGAGTGAAGGGAAAATGTGGAACAAAATCCAAAAACATAATAATTACCAGAATTACTGGTCAGATGGAATCTGGTAAGACCCCCAATACGATGGTCTTGGGATAGACTTCAGGCCTGGAATAAAACTCACTCCCAGGGGCTGGTTCTCAGCCCAATAGTAAACAAGATGTACACACAGACCACTCAACCCAAGGTGCGGTGAAGAAGGTAAAATCTATTTTGACAGACTTGAGGGAGGAAGACACACACAGTATAAATACACACACTACAGTATAAACACACAGTATAAACATATAAATATAAATACATACTAGAGATAGAAAATGCATGCATACATAATACATACAAACACACAACTGCCAGGGAGCTGTCATAAATGTGTGAGATGGTGAACGGACATGCGATTTACAAGAGGTAGAGGACTTGAGAGAGGACAAAGCTCAGCTGGGCCAGGCCAGTCAGAGGACTTTAGAGGGTCGCTGAGACTTGAGTAGATTTTGGAAGACAAGTTAAGATTTAAATGTGCAGCAAAGGAGGGGGAGAAGAGAGGGAAGAGCGTTTAATTAAGAGGATTTCATTAAGTACAAATTCTATCAGATCTGTGCTGAATGCACAGTGAATCAAATTACACTAAATAAGTGAAGAAAGACAACTGAAATTAAGACCCATCACAATCCTGCAAGCACTTTCTGGGAATCAGGATTCTTGGTCTAGGGAACTTAGTCTGCAGATACAACAGTGATTTTTGGATTGGACTGCTAACTTAATTTTAGCCAAAACCTTGAGCTTTCTGAATCTATAGGCTTTTTAATGTCTTTTTTCTCCTCCTCCTCGCTAGAGGAAATTAATACTAGTTAGAGAAACACTATTAGGTTTAGGGTTCTCATTTGTAAGCTTTCCTTTATGACAAACTAAATGTCAGCAGTTCAAACTCACTAGGCGTTCCATGAGAAAAAGATGAGGAAGTCTGTTTCCATAAAGATTAACAGCTTTGGAAACCCTTTGAGGCAGTTCTACTCTGTCCTATAGAGTCACTGAGTTGCAATTGACTCCATGGCAGTAGGTTTGGTTTTTAGTGGGTTTAGATGGCACTTCTTATTTTTATGAGTTTTTTCCTTATTATATTTTTCAATGCAGTGTTTGCTATATAAAAAGAATATATGTAACATACATTTAAGGTATAAAGCAAATTGTGTCAAACACTCAGGACTCCCCCACACTTCTAACCCTGAAAAGTTGCCAACAACTTTTATTTACCTTAGTGCTTTTCCCCCAATCCCATGCCCTGCCTTTATCACTGAGGTAGCCACTGTCTTGATTTTAAAAATCTGTTAACCTGTCACATTAAAAAAACATACTTTTATAATTACACAGACATGCTTCTATATATGCTTAAAGAATAGAACCAAAAAACCCAAACTCACTGCCATCAAGTTGGAGCCAACTCATAGCAACCCCTCCTTGGGTTTCCGAGGCCGTATCACCACAGAAATAGACTGCCCAATCTTCCTTCTGATAAAGCATAAACAATTTGGTTTTATTTTTGATCTTTTTAAGATTGTATATGCACCTTGGGTGACTTAGCATGTTTCTGAAATTCAACCATCGTAGTTGAATTTTTCTGCTGTTATGATGTTGCATCACATGAATGGACCTCAAATAAAAATGCATTTATTCTTTTGGCCATGAACACGTGGCTATTTCTGGTGTTTTGCTATTAAGAGCAGCACTGTTCCATTCTCACTTGTCTCCTTTTGCACGTGTGCACAATATTCTCTCATGTAAACACCTAAGAATGAAATTGTTAGTTCACTGGAGTACCCTCTCACTGGATTAAGGATATCCTTTAAAACCTGCAGCAAATGTAACTGTATGGAGGCATTCCCACACTAATTCCTGGCAAAAGCCAAACTAGTTTTAAATTTGGTATTCTTAAGAATTTGAAATTGGGCGATGGATTTTGATTTTCTGAGTTGGGAGTGAGGTTGAGGCAGTAGAAAACAAGTCTTTCACCTGCTTTCTCATTCTCTTTTCGAATTTCTTCCATTTAATAAACAGTAAACGCAATAGTAACACAGTGAGAAAGAAAACATGGAGAACCCTGCCAGTAAAGTGGCCTTTTAAAATCTTTCCTCATAGATGCTTTCCTAAATGGTGGAAAACTTCCCAGAAGGTGCAAAATCTTTTTTCAAAAAAAGTTAAGTGGCAGTGGGTAGGAAGTAGAAACAAATTCTACCCCTGAAAAGGAATTCCACTCATTAATGTGAGCAGGTAAAATATGAAGGTTCCTCCCATCACCCCACAAAGCCCAGAATCTTTAAGTGCGATCCCCGAATCAGGACAGACTCACAAAGGGAAACCGATGGCCTTCAAATTGCCCGCGCAGCATCTGGATTGGCCGTCGACACCAACTCCTCACACGATGACGCGCGACCGTGTGAATCCGGTTCAAACTTCCTTTCCTTTAATATCTTAAAATTTTGCAAATCCAAGCTCAAGAAGGGAGATCCAGCACAAAGCTAAATGTTATAAGAAGGTAAGCTGTATGTTTCTCGTACTAAAATACCAAACTCACTGCCGCCAAGTCGATGCGACTCGTAGCGACCCCTCCTGGGGTTTCCGAGGCAGTATCACTAAAGTAGATTGCCCAATATTCCTTCCGAGGAGTGGCTGGTGGGTTTCAACCTCCAGCCTTCTGGTTAGCAGTCAAATGCCTTAGGCAATAGGCCACCAGAGATCGCTTACTTGTCGCTGGCAAATATTTCCATGTTGTTGGGTGCCGTCAAGGCAATCCTGCTTCATAGCGACCCCATGCGACACAGAACTGTGCCACAAAGGTTAAAATCTTTATGGAAACAGACCGCCAGCCATTATTTCCCCCGCAGAGCCGTTGGGTGGGCTGGAACCGCCAATCTTTCTATTGCTAACTGAGCAACTAACCGCTTGCGCCACCAGGGCTTCAATGGGGTAAAAATGAAAGTTAACAGATGGCCCAAGAAGTCGCTAACGACAAAATTTTGCCAGTTTGACAGCTTTAATGACAGATCTTAACATGTTTCCCTTACTACTTTTGCGTGATGCTGAACTGGACCCTTTCTTGATATACAGCTATATATAATTTCTTGAGCCGTGTTGCTTTGTCTGTTGTATTGGGGCACAAAATTATCCCTCGTAAGACCAAAGTAAGGGAAGGAGGGAAAGGACATAAACAAATACAAAGCACGCACCGGCAGTTAAGAGTGAGTGCCAGCTCTTTTTGGAAGAGTGAGTGGCTCTGAGAAGAGCCTTTGGGATAATGAGTGAGGCTAGGCCGATCGCGCCTTATCAATGGCTCACTTGGAGCTGGTGTACTTGGTGACGGCCTTAGTACCCTCGGACACAGCGTGCTTGGCCAACTCTCCAGGCAGCAGCAGGCGGACGGCCGTCTGGATCTCCCTAGAAGTGATGGTCGAGCGCTTGTTGTAATGCGCCAGGCGAGAGGCCTCCCCTGCGATGCGCTCGAAAATGTCGTTAACGAACGAATTCATGATGCCCATGGCCTTGGATGAGATGCCAGTGTCCGGGTGGACCTGCTTCAGAACCTTGTACACGTACACAGAATAGCTCTCCTTGCGGCTGCGCTTGCGCTTTTTGCCGTCCTTCTTCTGTGCCTTGGCTACTGCCTTCTTGGAGCCCTTCTTCGGGGCAGGAGCAGACTTGGCTGGCTCTGGCATGGCCGAGACTTAACTACTGACGAACTGGGAAGAATGAGCGTGGCGCGGTATCTTCTACGCAGCTACATACGACTTATATTAATTTTGTCCAATCAAAAGAAGTGTATTTCAAACCACGATTCCATTGGTTCACGTGTTAGTGTCATTTTTAACCAATGGAATAGCTTCATTTTCGCGCTTTGCAATGTGTATAAGTACGGCAGCTCTAGCTTTTTAACCTTACAGCTTACTTACGCTGGTGGGTATTGCGGCATCATGTCTGGACGTGGCAAGCAGGGCGGCAAGGCTCGCGCCAAGGCCAAGACTCGCTCTTCTCGCGCTGGGCTCCAGTTTCCCGTGGGCAGAGTGCATCGCCTGCTCCGCAAGGGGAACTACTCCGAGCGGGTTGGGGCCGGAGCTCCCGTGTACCTGGCGGCGGTGCTGGAGTACCTGACCGCGGAGATCCTGGAGCTGGCGGGCAACGCGGCCCGCGACAACAAGAAGACGCGCATCATCCCGCGCCACCTGCAGCTGGCCATCCGCAACGACGAGGAGCTCAACAAGCTGCTGGGCAAAGTGACCATCGCTCAAGGTGGAGTCTTGCCTAATATCCAGGCTGTGCTTCTGCCCAAGAAGACTGAGAGCCACCATAAGGCCAAGGGCAAGTAAAAGTCGGGATTGTTCTGCAGCAAGTCGTACCTCTCATCCAAACCAAAGGCTCTTTTCAGAGCCACTCACTTTATCACTAGATGAGCTGCGCTTAAACAGACTCCTAAAAATGGCACCTTAATAGGAAATCTTCCCTTTTTGGTTACAAATACTTAAAACCTCCATGAGGAAAAAATTTGGGTCTTGTGATCCTTCTGCAGGATTCAATGCCCATCTAGAACAAAATGATGCAATGAGTGCTACACATACCTTCCTGTCTTCTAATTCACTTAAGTCCTATTGCCTACCTAGGTGGTATGATGCCAGGCACCCTGCTACATGGGAATACAATGGCAATCCCAGATGGGTAATATCCCTGTCCGTGGTGTTACAAGGACTTTTAAATGATAAAGGTGGTGTGGAATTACATGTAAGAGCATGTCACACAAATGTTAGAAAAATTGGACATTGTGAGTCAGATTCTTTACCTTACTTACCAGAGTCATACAGTCCAAGTTCTCTCAACCATTTTTACTGACTTTTCCCCCATCATTATCACTTCACGAACTTCTCTCAGCTCACAGGGTCACCATAAGCTACAGAGAGTCTTCAATTCCACTGCACCTAATACATGTATCATGAGAAAAGTCTAATTTTCCTCATGAAGACATTTTTAATCTCTTAACTAGTTTTGCTATTTCTTTAATGTCTATTGCATTTGGAATCTGTTGGTAATCATTTATTTTCTGAGTCTTAAAATTGTGTAGGGAGCTCAGGTAACATCATGCCTAAGGCACTTGCCTGCTAACCAGAAGGTTGGCGGTTTGAACCCACCAGCCACTCCTCAGAAGGACGGTTGGGCAATCTACTTCCATAGTGATATGGCCTCAGAAACCCAAGGAGGGGTCGCTATGAATCTGGTCCGGTTCCACAGCATATAACAACAAAAAATACATATATTTTTATTTCCTCTGTTTAACTCCCAACTGCAATCACATGCAAATAATTTTCCTTTGAATACAATAGTGACCACAGCAATCATAAATAGAAAGTTGTTGTTGTTGTGTGCCGTCGAGTCGGCCCCGACTCATAGTGACCCCTCCTTGGGTTTCCGAGGCAGTATCACTACAGAAGTAGGATTGCCCAACCTTCCTTCTGAGGAGTGGCTGGTGGGTTTGAACCGCCAGCCTTCTGGTTAGCAGTCAAGTGCTTTAGCCACTATGCTACCAGAGCTCCTAAATAGAAAGTAAACATTATCTTTTTTCTTTTTTTAATTTTATGAGTATTTGATGTTGGATGATCCAAGTCCTAATTTCAGTGAATCAAATTATTCAATTGTTTCCCTCTTTCAAAAAGTTTTTTTGTATTATTTGTGTGTGTAATGTTTAAACAGGAGCCCTAGTGGCACAGTGGTTAAAGTGCTTGGCTGCTCAACCACCCTGAGGGAGCATGGTCACAGGGACATCAAGCTCAATTGGCATAACATACTACACAAAAACATCGTTCTACATCCTACTTTGGTGAGTAGTGACTGAGGTCTTATACACTTGCAAGTGGCCATCTAGAAGCAACAATGAGTCTCTCCTCATCCAGAGCAAAGAAGAATGAAGAAAACCAAGGACACTGGGAAACAATTAGTCCAAGGAACTAGTGTTGTTGTTGTTGTTCTTATGTGCTGTCAATTTGGACCTGACTCATAGCGACCCCTCTTTGAGTTTCCAAGGCAGTATCAGTATGGAAGTAGATTGCCCAACCTTCCTTCCGAGGAGTGGCTGATGGGTTTGAATCTCAGCCTATACCACCATGAGACCAGAAGAAATAGATGAAGCCCGGCTACCGCTGTCAACCATTCAAAAAGGGATCAGTGTGGCAGATCCTGAATAGAGTGTGAGAACAATGTGAAACTAAACTCAAAATCATAAAAAAGACCAGATTTACTGGTCTGATAGAGCCTGGTGAAATCCCTGAGATTATGGGCCCTAGTGACCTTTCAGGTCTGAATTGAACTCTCTCCAGACAATAGACAGGCATATACGGTGAACATTTATATCAAGTAGATACTCTCCTTAGAGTGATCAATCGTAGGAGAACAGAAAGGCAATAGCAGATAGCTCAAGGGGCAGGAATGCATAGGAAAGAAGAACACAGGGAAGAGGTAACTACAGGGAAGAAGTAGGAAGAGAACTGTTACATTGTGAGGAACTGCAGCCAATGTCATGAAACAAAATGTGTATGAACTGCCGGAAAATGAATTTGCTCTATAAACTTTCTCCCAAATCATGATCAAAATAAACAAATGAAATGCTGGCTGCTAACTGAAAGGTCAGTAGTATGAACCCACCCAGCTGCTCCACAAGAGAAAGATGTGTCAGTCTGCCTCTGTACAGATGGCAGCCTTGAAAACCCAATGAAGCAGTCCGACAGGCTTTCTATGATTCACAAATGACTTGATAGCAATGGGTTTGGGGAGAGGCGGTTAAATTTTAAACAATTATTTCACTTAGTACTGGAAATGTCAAAGAGAATAAATGATACAGTTCCTAGGAAGGCCAGTGAGTTCTTTCAAATTTTAATAATAAAACATGCAATTATTATTGATGTTGATGCAATTACTAACACTTGCTTAAGAACATTGTTTCTATTTTCCACAAGAACCACCACATAGTTAAAATCATACCATTATATTTATTAGCGTGCTTTATGTAAAGATTAAACCAAAACTAAACTTACTGTTGTCAAGTCGATTCTGACTCATAGCGACTCCCTTTGGGTTTCCGAGGTGCTAAGTCTTTACTGAAGTCGATTGCCCAGCCTTCCTTTTGCTGAGTGGCTCATGGGTTTGAACTGCCACCTTTCTGGTTAGCAGTCAAATGCCTTAGACACTATGCCATCAGAGCTCCTTACAATCGATAAATCCATAATTTAAAAACTGACAAGTGAATGTAAATGTCCATGTTTGAAATAAAATATTCATGTATGGTATATCATTGTTCATAATTCTATAGGTTAGTTGATTTTTTAAAATTGGCATTGTACCAATCTCATTGGATACAGCACTCATACCACATGTGAAATAAACTATAATCAGAAAAAAAAATTAAAACTTATTTTTAAAAATGAAGATAACAATACCTGAAAAAAAAATCTTTGCTTAATAAAATAAGTCAATCACAGAAGGATAAATATGAATGAGCCCACTACTCTAAAAAGTCCAGGAAAGTTTATTCAGGGAAGGAAACTCACTTTATTGGTTACCGGGAATAGGAGGGAAGAGGAAAAAAAAAAGTCTTACAAATATTGTTTAGTTCTAACTGCAATTAGAACCTAGAGAACTCTTTAGAGTGCACTGTTATTTTATATTATAAAGTCAGTTTAATAAGAGATAAAGTTCATTTTTAGGATCTGTTATGTATTGAATTGTGTCCTCAAAAAATGTGCTATAAATCCTACCCTCTATGCCTGTGGGTATAATCTTACTTGGGAATGGGTTGTCATTAGTGTAGAGTGGGTTTTGAGTCACTCTCTTTCAAGATACAAGAGATTTAACAAGCAATCAAGAGAAGATGGATGCCATGCCATGTGAAGATCACCAAAGAACCAAGGAATAGAAGCTGAAGAGATAAGGACCTTCCCTCAGAGCCAACAGAGAGATAACCTTCTCTTAGAGCTAGCATCCTACATTTGGACTTCTAGCCTCCTTAAAAAAAAAAAAAAAAGTGTTGGTTAAAGCCGTGCACTGGTGGTATTTGTTATGGCAGCATTAGGTAATTAAGACCAAACCAAACTCACTGCCATCAAGTCGATTTCGACTCATAGCAACCCCTCTTTGGATTTCCGAGGTGGTATCACTATGGAAGTAGATTGCCCAACCTTCCTTCTGAGGAATGGCTGGTGGGTTTGAACTGCCAGCCTTCTGGTTAGCAGTCAAATGCCTTTGGCACTACACCACCAGAGCTCCTATTAAGACACTGGCCAACAATTTGTGGAAGCAGTATTTAAACCTTTTTTTTCTTTACCATTTTTTCTCTCCACAATCTCGGACAAACATAAAGTCACCTTGCAATGTCCTCCCATATTAGAGTTTTTGTGTATCTTACCCACTAGTTTATAAACTTCCTCAGGCTGAAGACTGGATTTTATTTATATTTGCATCCCCCAAACCCTAGATCAATGGTAAACCCAGAGAATGAAGTCAACAAATTGTGTTAATTTCATAATCATAAAAATCTTTATGAAAGTATTGATATAAAAGCAAAAAACAAACTGGAAGTTAAACAGAGTTGAGATTGCATGGAAACCTAGAGGTTCAAAGTAAAATATAAACAAAAAAAAAACCTCACTGCCATCAGTCAGATCCGACTCTTAGCGACCCCTCCTTGGATTTCAAAGGTGGTATCACTATGGAAGATTGCCCAATCTTCCTTCTGAGGAGTGGCTGGTTTGAACTGCCAGCCTTCTGGTTAGTAGTGAAATGCCTTTAGAGCTCCTAAAGTAAAATGTGGAGGCTATTAAATAATTTCAAAAAAGGTAAACTGGAGGAGGTAGCCTAAAGATCAAAGAGATCAGAGGAGCAAAGAGAAACCACAAATGATTAAACTGCAGAAAATTGCTGTTGTTAGGTGCCATCAAGTCAATTCCACCTCATAGCAACCCTACGTACAAGAGAACGAAATAGTACCCGGTCCTGTGCCAGCTCCACATTCCCTGCTGTACCTGAGCCCTTCGTAGCCACTGTGTCAATCCAACTCATTGAGGGCCTTCCCCTTTTTCGCTGACCCTCCACTTTACCAACCATGATATCCTTCTCCAAGGCATGGTCCCTTCTGACAATATGACCAAAGTAGATGAGACGAAGTCTGGTCATTCTCACTCCCAAGGAGCATTCTGGCTGCACTTCTTCCAGGATATATTTGCTAGTTTTCTGGCAGTCTATGTACTTTGAGTATTCTTCGCCAACACCACAACTCAAAAGCATCAACTCCTCTTCTGTCTTCCTTGGTCATTGTCCAGCTTTCACATCCATGAGGTGATGAAAAATTAGCCAATAAAAACCCAATGGTCTGATCTGCAACTAATCATGTACATGGCCCAGGATTAGGAAGCATTTAGTTCCATTGTGTGTGGAGGGCCCATTCAATGGCACCTAATAATAAAAACATCACTTTGATATATAAATCATGTGGGGAAAGGCTGATCTGGATGTCCTTGTTAATTTGGTCTATATCTTGCTTCCTTTTCCAACCTTTCAATCTCACATTTAAATAAATGTTACTGAGATTTACTGAATATTAATTACCAGGTTGAATAATGAAACTATTTAATTGAGTGATTTGTGGAACCATTGCTGTGGAAGAATGTAGGAACTCTGGCAAGGGATAGGAACTAGGAGACAAGATTAAGCGAGTGTCAGCGATACATACAAATTTCTGAGGTTCCACAAAAAAAAGTCTTTCTAACTCCCTTTCCTCTAAGGTTGCTTTATGTACTTTCATAACTTTCTCCTCCTTTAGACTCTTATCTACACTTACTACTGCAAGTGTTTATATGAAAATATTAACTTTACTGGTATGGTGGTAGTGTGTGAGAGTGGGTTTTGGCAAAGAGGGAGCAGCGAGGGGCCAATTAGTGTGATCATTGTCCACATATATTTAGCTCTAACATTTCCACCTTTATTGTTAGTGTTCTCTGTTGTCAGCAAGTCTATTCTGACTCATGGAGATACTATGTATGTCAGAGTAGAACTGCTCCATAAAGTTTTCAAGGCTGTTACCTTTTGAAAGCAGATTGCCAGGGCAATAAATGCATTAATGTGTCTTAGAAAACAACTTGAAAATTAACTCTGGCCGGCAGACATCCGCAGTGGGGCAAAGAGGAACAAAGTTACTGGGAACTAACACTCTCCCCTCTGCCTAAGTCTCAATCTGCTGATGACAGGAAGCCGGTGTGACTCATCCCGTATGCAAGCGCGGATCAAAACACTACTGTCCCTTTAAACCGAAGCGAAGGAAATGTCAGTCAATCGTCAACGATCTCACGCCCAAATTCCTGAAATTTTTATGAATATGCATAACTCTCTCTTCTGAAACCTACAAAAACTGTAATTCAATGGAGTTTTGGGAGTCAGATCTGGGTACGGGTACCCCTGCCTCCTTGCATTGCGCTTTGCAATAAATAATTTTCTTTCCTCTTAATCACTCAGTGTGTAAACTGTTTTGGTCTGACTGCGCACTGGGCAGGGACCCACGTTTGGTCCTATTTCAATAACGACCCCCATTGGGTTTCCCAGGTGGTAAATCTTTACAGAAGTAGATTGCCCCATCTTCCTTCCTTGGAGCAGCTAGTGGGTTTTAACCACCAACCTTTTGGCTATCAGTCAAATGCCTTAGGCACTAGGCCACCAAACCAAAAAAAAAAAAAAAAAAAAACACCAAACGCACTTCCATAGAGTAGGATCCGACTCCTAGCGACCCCTCCTTGGGTTTCTGAGGAGGTATCACTACGGAAGTACATTGCCCACTCTTCCTTCCAAGGAGTGGCTGGTGGGTTTCAACTGCTGTCCTTCTGGTTAGCAGTCAAATGCCTTAGGCACTATGGCACCAGAGCTCCTAAAATAGTTATAGTTTTAAGATTTTCATTAATATTAGAACATACTATTAGAATGTCATTCTCTCTGGTCCGGAGGAGGTCGGCTCATTCTTTCCATGTGGGTCATTCTGTTGTAGGAAAACAAAGTCCTTACCTCCTGTCACAAAGGGCCAATAATCACAAAAGGTGGAAGAGGGAAAGCAAAAGGTTTATTGAGAATAGATACCCAAGAAGACAGTGAAAATTGTTTCTCCAAGATGCCTGTCTCCCAGAGCTGGGGAATGCTTAGGGCTTTTAAAGTGAATTGGGCTGGGGGGAGGTGGGGATAGGTTTTAGGAATGCTAATTTTCATTACAGGATGAGTTTCATTTGTTTTGTGATTTCTCAGCCTTTCTTCTGGTCAGTGATAAAGAAACCATCTCTGGTCCTTCAGGGGCCTCACACCTGTCTAGAGAGATTAATTGTGCAAGGAGGGAGTGGTATGAGAGTGGGCATCTCCAGGCCTCTCCTCAGGGAACAACTGCATTTTCTCCCTATCTTGGTTGTCCCAGGGCTCGGTGTCTCCTTTCCCAGGGTCACCTTGCAATGGGGTATGGTTCTTAATTACAACTGACAGGGGAAAGAGTTTTACTTCATGGAATAGTAAATCTAAACAGTTGAATGTAGGAAATAAAGACTGGCTATTTTATTTGCTCAGACAAGAGTGATAGGGGAGGGAAAAGATAGCGAGTTAGTCACTGAGATTAATGCCTGCTTTAATCCTGCTTGTTAGTCTGTAAAGGTGTTGCAGGTTTCAGTGAGAGGGTCCTTCAGCCTTCTATTTCAGCCTTCCTCAATATTGTCCTTTTTGTTTTGTTGTTTCTTTCCTGTAGTTTCCGTTCAGGTAATAGATTTTATTAAGAACTAGACATTAGTCGTCAGGGGATTTGTTGGTTAACTTATTTTCAGGAGTATCAAACTGAAACTTCTAGTAAGAATCATACATTAATCTATAGGGTTGGGTAGTTATTTTCAGGAGTGTACATTCCTTTTTGTTGAGGGTGTTCATTGTGAGATTTTATTTTATTAACCCTTCAGTAACAAAGGGATTTATTTTCAAATTTCATAAAATGCTTCTAAGGTTCCCTAGAAATGAAGTTTTAATGAGACTAAGCTAGGGAGTTTTGAAAAGAAAAATGAGGAAAGACTAGCAGTACCGAATTGTGAAACCTCTAATTTTGCTATAATGTATTAAGTTGATGCAATAAAAAAGAATAGAATTTTCAGTAATGGCTGCAAGTATATAGAACAGGCAGTTTTTTTTATTAAATGTGGACAAAATTAAATATTAAAAATACTATAACTAGCCGCTTACTAAATTGGTAGGGAATTGGTTATACTGTACAAAGGAGAATTCAAAAGGAATAAAGGGATATCAAAAATCACTTTTTGGAAAATTCTCAACATAAATTGATTAAAATATAATCAATGTGACAAAACGCCATATATAGTACTATATAAATCCTTTAACAAAATATGTGCATGTATATGTTCACCAAAATATCGGCAGTAGTTAATCCATGTGTGGTGGGATAAGGGTTATTTCCTTGCTTGCACTGTTTTGAATTTTTCACATTACTGTTTTGCTGTTGCATCCCAACACAATTTTTTAAAGACTTACCACAAAGCAAGTTACCACATTAACAAACTCTGTACAAGGAAACAAGGCCTCTTCCCCACCCCCTTAGATTTCCCTCCCCCACCGGGGCGGGATTTCCCGCCTCTTCAAGTTCTCAGTTCGGTCCGCCAACGGACGTTTAAAGGCCTGCCGCGACCAGTGTGACCATAGGTGTAGTGCACCCTGATTCTTCCAGTATGTCTGGTCGCGGCAAAGGCGGGAAGGGCCTAGGCAAAGGCGGCGCCAAGCGCCACCGTAAGGTGCTCCGCGACAACATCCAGGGTATTACTAAGCCTGCCATCCGGCGCTTGGCTCGGCGTGGTGGCGTCAAGCGTATTTCCGGCCTCATCTATGAGGAGACGCGTGGTGTGCTCAAGGTCTTCCTGGAGAATGTGATCCGTGATGCTGTTACCTACACGGAGCACGCCAAGCGCAAGACAGTCACGGCTATGGATGTGGTTTATGCGCTCAAGCGGCAAGGACGCACCCTCTACGGCTTCGGCGGCTGAGTATCTCCGCGCTTTTCCTCGCTAACAAAAGGTCCTTTTCAGGGCCCCCCATCCTTCCACCAGTGGAGCCGTAATGCTCATTTAACCGTGTCTCTTGACCCGTTTTTGCTCTGGTTTCCGCTTAACGTGGTTTGTGTGTAATTAGTGGCTTATGCATTTCTCTAAACTCAAAAGCTGGCAAACCTATTAGCTAAGTGTTTATTTGGAGTCATGCTGAGGGCAGACAATTGTATTCATCCTGTAAGATTGGGAGTGAGGGGAAGGTTTTCAGTCCCTGCAAAGTTATTCTTAGGAGAAACTGTTTCTCTCCCTTTTCTAAGAAGATTGCATCTTGAAATGTCATTTTTTTTTGTGGCAGATTATAAGAGATAACCCAGGATTACACACTTAAAAGACGAAGTTAAAATTAAGAATTAAAAAAATTGGAAGTCTGCCTAAAACAAGACGCATATTTCCATATCTTTAGGGAATTTGGAGAATACATAACCCTCATTTCACCAAGTAATTTTTAGCTCTGCATTGGCTTGTATAATTTTTTACAATCTCTCCTAAAAAAGCGTAATTTAAACGCTATCTTTGTATCTAATGTTTTAGTCATTTATTATTTAGAAACAACTTTATGTTCACATTTTGATATACTCAAATATTTGAAATGCTACCTTTTCCAGGAGCTTTGGCAGTGTAGTGCCTAAGGCCCTTAACTGCCAACCAGAAGGCTGGCAATTCACACCCACCAGCCACTCCTGGGAAGGAAGGTTGGGTAATTTACCTCCGTAGTGATACCGTCTGGGAAACCCAAGGAGGACTCCATGGTACTGAGTTTGGTTTTTTTTTTTTTTTTTGGTCTCTTAATGTCAGCTTTGGGGTGAGGGTATGGCTGCCGTTGAGTGTTTAATTATTTAAAGTTCTTATTGATAAGATGGCATTAAAACACTGATATTTCCCACAGATTTGAAAAAGCCTGTGGGATCAGGTATCAATGGGAAGTTGCAAATAAATCATATTGGAGGTGAGTGGCTCATTCCCAGGAATTCTGATTTAATTTGTCTGGGATTTAATTGGTTTGGTAGCTGGTTTTGGTTCTCTTTCAATGCTTGAAAACAGGTTCTTAGGGGAAGAAGCACTTGTTGATATTCAAAAATAAATAAACTCTCGCCAGTGGTTCTTATTTACTATCAGGTCAGAGAATCTCTGGTCTGGGTTTCTTTTCTATGCTATGTAGAATAAAGAGATGAAATTAACAGAAAGGTAATGAGAACAAAGTTCAGAAAGACAAAAACCATAGCAAACCCACTGTCATGCTGTAAGCATCCTCAGAATACTGGGGAAGGTTCCTCCTGCCTTTCACTTACCACCCAGAATGTGAGGACAAATACAATAAAATAAAGTATGTGACACTGCAGGAATTATCAAAAATAGCTCCACTAGATCGGTTGAAAAACTGTTAATGACGCTAGGGTTTCAGACGGCTCCATCTTATAGAGAAGATGACATACTCTCTGCTATCCAGTAGATTCAGACTAATAGGGACCCCTATTGGGTTTCCAAAGCTGTAAATCTTCTAGAATGGAGGGTCCTGAAAAGGGCCTTTTGTTGTGAACAAAGAGAAACCTCATTTTCCTTCAGCAGAGCAGCTGGTGGTTTTGAACTGCTGACCTTCTGGTTAGCAGCCAAATGTTTTATCCACTATGCCACCAGAGCTCCTTAGAAGGGAGACTAAACCAAAAACCAAACTCACTGCCATCGTGTTGATTCCAACTCATAGCAACCCATCATTGGGTTTCCAATGAGGTATCTCTACTCCTAAGGAGTGGCTGGTGGGTTTGAACCACTGGCCTTCTGGTTAGCAGTCAAATGCTTAAAGCACTACACCACCAGAGACTAAGCCTCTTCTAATCCATCACACACAATGGCTGACTCTGAGATCTAGAATACAGCTGTTTGTTATAAAATGTTGCTTTCATCCAAGGGTCACAAAGTCAGATGCAATTAGGGTCCAGGCATAAATGAGTAATAACAAGAAGTGATTTATATTGTACTTATTGTGTCAGGCACTGTTCTGAGCACTTTTCATTTATCACCTTATTTGACAGAGCTAAGCACTATCATCATCATACAAATTGTACAATGAAACTGAGGTCCAGAGAAGATAGGTATCCATAGGACTGGCATCTGAAGGCTTTTTCTCAGACAGTCTCTACACTTGAGATTAAACCGATAACTGCAGATGTTGTTGCAAATCTAGAGATGAAAAAGTTCTTTCCTAAAGGACCAGTGGTTACTATGAAACTTATAAAAAAAAGTGGGAGCAGATTAGATCAAACATTGTGTAATCATAACATGATTGATTGAACCCTGCCCTTGGTTAAAAAAAAAAAAAACAAAAAAAAAACTGGTGGCGTAGTGTGTAATACATTTGGCTACTAAGCAGTTCGGTGGTTCAAACCACCAGTTAAATGAGGCAACCTGCTTCTGTTCCAATATTTACAGCCTTGGAAATCCAATGGGGGTCACTGAGTTGATGGCAGTGGGGTTTGTGTTTGTTTGTTTCTTTTCTTCTTTGTCAGTAAAAGATGAAAGCCTTTTACTGAAATCAAATGATGTCGGGTCACAAGGTGGTCTCTGCCCACCTGTAGCCAAGATACATTTTGAAATATAAATTAGGTGAGCCTAGTTTTGAACAGGAAAGATTAGCAACTGTGGGTGAAAAAGGGCACAGGATTTGGTCATTATGATAAATATCTGGTAGGTGATAAAAACCTTAAAATCAAAGATGTTTGCTATTCATTATTGTCTTCAACAATGCCAGCCACCCTTTTCTGATTTGACAGACTATAGGTATTATATTTAGGAGGACCTTGTTAAAAATTGAACTTTACCAGAAGCCTTAAAAAAAAAAAAAAAAAAATCCTCCTCCCACTCCATTTTTTGTTCCTAGAATGGCTTACATTGCAAACAGACCATATGGACTTAATGATCTCCTATTTTAATTGGAGTCCCTAGGTGGTGCAGATGGTTAGCATTATGTCTGCTAACAGCAAATGATGGAGGTTCAGTTCAGCCTGAGGTGACTCGCAGGAAGGCCTAGGGATCTACATCCAAAAGATCAGCCATTGAAAACACTGTAGTGGCAGGAGTGAACTGAATGGTAACTGCTTTTTTTTGGTTGTTTCAATGCTTGAAAACAGGTTCTTCTTAGTCTCCCAGACCTTCCTCTCCTTCAGTTTTTATGACCTCCATGTCTAACCATTATCTCCCATGAGTGTGGTGTCCTTAGCATAAGAAAACATTCCAAGCATACTGGCCTAACTGCAAGTTCAATTATTTACCCTTTCTGGGACTTAATTCTGTAACTGCTTTCAAAAACCTTACAGCCCTTTCTTTGTTTTAGGAGTCTACCCCCAGATGTGTGTGGGTTTGCTTATAGCTACACAATACTTTGCTTTCTACTCCTTCCTTCCTAATAGCATGCTATGGGAATAAAATCCTCCTGAACAATGTCCGTAGACAGTAAACTTTAAAATTCTACGTGAATGGTTAGGGAAGGCGTGTTGTATCTATCCACAGCACTTGAAAGCTTTTTCCCGTTCTTTCCCTACGATTGAGATTAAGCAGACAATTGCAGATGCTGTTACAAGTCTAAAAATTAAAGAGCTCTTTCAAAAGGACCAATTAACCACCTTGATGGGCGACCTCAGCCACACGTTCGTGTCACTAACCACGCATGGCCAGAGTAAGCGCAATTTGGACGTGAGCAAAAAAGCAAAGGCATAAATATTTCAACCTAAATAAACACTTAAGATACTCATAATTGGCCGTAAAGGACAAACGCACAGAATTCTGTGTATTAACCAAATCAGCATTACCGCTCCTCAGCTGAAAGAATGGTGGGCCCTGAGAAGGGCCTTTTGTTGTGAACAAAGGGAAGAGTGCACTCAGCCGCCGAAGCCGTAAAGGGTGCGACCCTGCCGCTTGAGCGCGTAGACCACGTCCATGGCAGTGACTGTCTTACGCTTGGCGTGCTCAGTGTAGGTGACAGCGTCACGGATCACATTCTCCAGAAACACTTTGAGTACGCCGCGAGTCTCCTCGTAGATAAGGCCAGAAATGCGCTTGACACCGCCACGCCGAGCCAGACGCCGAATTGCAGGTTTGGTGATGCCTTGGATGTTATCGCGGAGTACCTTACGGTGGCGCTTAGCACCACCCTTACCGAGGCCCTTTCCACCCTTGCCACGACCCGACATTGTGAAGCAGACGACACTACAACGCCTGGGGACTAGCTGCGCCAGGCATGCTTTTATACGGCTGTTGGCGGACCGAACTGAGAACTTCAAGAAAGCAGGCGGGCAGTCTCTCCCCCGTGGGGGAGGGAAATCTAAGTGAGCGGGAAAGAAGCCATGTTCTATTGTCTTGTGTTTTGTAACAGGGTAAAATAGCTTTTAAAGGCAAAAGCAAACCCTTATTATTGTGGGAAACTCAAAACAGCACAAACAAGAAAATTACAAGCCGTTATTCCGCTACACAGCGATAACTTGGTAACATTTTGGTGAACAGATAAACGCATGTTACATAAATTTTTTACAGGACAATGCATACAGTGCTTTAACTTTTCTACAATTATTATAATTTAATCAGTTTTCCTAAGGAGTTTCAAAAATGATATTTAATGTCTCCCAGTTATTATTTCTTACGAATACTACTTAATATCAATTCTGTAGAAATTCATAACCAGCCAGAATTTTTAAAGTCTTCTTTAACACTAGAACACTATACTTGAAACCATTACTGAAATCCTGTTTTACATTTTAATCAGTTTCCCTCATCAAAAGGAATCTGTGTTCATGGTTAAAAATTTACAGTTACCAAAATGATTTAAAAGTGACCTTTTTTGTCTGCTTCATTTTCCATCACAAGGACTTTCTGTAATACATTTAACAACAGTATATTTTCTAATTTTTTTCCTATTATACAGTTTACATTTATGTAAATTTAAGTATCTTCTGAGAATAACTTTCAAAACATGAAATGTCTTCTCACATAGGATGCTGATTTTAAGATATTTGATTGACATTACATTTTCCTCAAAAAGTTTAGCAAGCTCACTTGTGCCAGCAATAATTTCTATGTAGATAACTTCAATATCACTATTTTGTAAATTCAAAATTTACTTTTGGTGTAGATGATTGAATTTTTGTCTTCAGTGATCCAACTGAGCCGTCAACAAGATTTAGTGCACCACCTGAATATAAATTAACATCTTTATTGTACTGGGAACCATTACAGCAGTTTCCACTGAAAGATGTTTTCACCATCCTAATTTTATAACTTTTTTTTTTTTAAATGGACTCCTTTTGGGATTTAATCATAATTGCATTGCATGTCTTAACTAATTGGGGTAGAAAGATTAACATCTTTAAAATACTGAGTTCTTCAGCTCTGCATACTATCTCTGTTTATCTTTTCAGAAGAGGCAAAAGATGAATTTTGGTGGCAATGTATTTACCAAAGCCACAGTCTGACCTTTTTTTTCTTGACTTGCTTTTCTATACTTGTAATTAATTTATTTCTAGCCATACTCTTGGAGAACTCTGTATCAATATGAAAGCAGCTCTTTTTGTCATCCTGATCCTGTATTAGAGTTCTTGATATAAAACTTCTTGATATAAGATCTCTCTATGAATCCAAATCTTCATTTTTTGCCTACATAAGTTTTCTTTAGTTCTCAGTAAATTTATATCTAAACATATACATGCATATAAAGCGCATATATTATAATAGATATGCCTAATATAATGACAAATTCAGGTAATTATATTTTAATTTTTTAAATTATATTAGGAAAAATGAAAATATGCCTGTAATTTCATAGTCCAAAGATCACACCATTAACTTTATGATATCTATCCACTGAAAATATGATTTTTTATATACTTGATTATTTTTTATATGCATGGAGATCTGTGAAATTCTTTTAACTGTAAAGATATTACAATAAATCCCGATACCATTTAAATCTTGTGGTTTTCAGTGTTTCTTTATTGATATGTGCTTTGGAAAGTAGTTAGGATCTCAGTCTCTACATTCAGACAAGCATGTGTTTAAATTATGGCTTTAAGGCAGTCACCTTTGCTCTCTCCGTTTTAGTTTCCTCATCTATATAATGATGGTTAGAACAATCATCCTTCATATGGATATTCTATGAATTCATGGAGATAATTGAGCAAAATAGGAGCTCTGGTAGCATGGTGCCTAAGGCATTTGACTGCTCACCAGAAGGCTGGCTGTTCAAACCCACCAACCACTCCTTGGAAAGAAAGTGGGCAATCTATTTCCCTAGTGATACCACCTCGGAAACCCAAGGAGGATTCGTTATGAGTCAGATCCCACTCCATGGCAGTGTGTTGCATTGCATTGCATTGTTGGTGACAAAGTGGCTAAGGCGTTTGGCTGCTAACTAAAAGGTCAGTTGTTTGAACCCACCAGCTGCTCAATGGAAGAAAGGGCAGTCTGCTTTTGTAAAGATTTACAGTCTTGGAAACCCAACAGGGGTTGCTATGAGTGGGAATCAACTTGATGGCAGAGTTTTGGTTTTTAATGAGGGCAAAAAGATGATGAAAACCCAGTCTTCATTCTGCATAACTTGAGGAAAAAAGACAGTTATTGCCATGAGACAAAGTGTATGTGAACTGTTGTATGGAAACTGAATTTGCTCTGTAAATTTTCACTCAAATCACAGTTAAAAAAAAAAAAAAAAGACAGTTATCAGCACCTCAAATATCAGCTCTATCAACTCATACAGTTCCATGCTAGAGTGGCAGGGCAGAGTTCTCCAAATGTATGGAGGACACTCAAGAAAGAACAGTTTAAATAAGCTTCATTAAGTATCCTATGATCAAAATATAAATTTCAACTCTTTCAAAATGGTTGTACATACATTTAGAAAGAATGTACAGATCTAAAGATTCCCTCGTGTTTGCCAAATAAACAAATCTGGACTTGGAGAGAGATAAGCTTTATTCAGAAAGGAATGCAAAGAAAGGACCTATGGTAATATTTGCGGTCAGGGAAAATTACATTAGGGAGAGCACTCTGAGCTCGAGATCTATAAGCATCACAGTTAGAGGAAGAATGTTTCAGGGTCTGAGAGTAAACAAGGATAAAAACAACCCAGGAGTGGGGATGTGGGATGAAAGGGTGATGTTGTCAGATCCGAATGTTTTATGTTGAGGTCAGCTTATTGTCCAGGACCCAGAAAACTAAACCTGTTCCTGACGAGTTGATTCCAACCATAGCGATTCTATAGGACATACAAGCCTCACAGGATTTCTAAGGTTGTAAATCTTTACGTAAGTAGACTACCACGTCTTTCTGAGACAAGCACAGACAAGAGTTCTGCAGTTGAGACCTACAAATTCTGTATCCTGCTCCAGATCTTTCTGTTTAACATATGGCTCTCGATAGAAACCCGGTAAATATTGATACTTTCTGGCTACTTGCACTACACCGCTGGACTTTCACTTATAATCACAGACCAATCAGATGACAGGATGTTATATGCATTATTACGTCTAAATTTACCACAGGAAATGTGATACCAAGGAGCAACTGCAGCTTAAAAATATAAAATATAAACGAGTCCCGAGCCCAAACAGGTATCAAACAATGACATATTTTCACCCAAAATGTATTTAGACAAAGTATAACCAAGCCTGTTGCCGTGGAATCCTCTCATAGCAACCCATTAGGACGGAGTAGAACTGTCCCATAAGATTCCCAAGGCTGTAATCTTTCTCCCATGGAGCCGCTGTTCAAACCGACCTTCTGGTTGCAGCCGAGCGCTTACCCACTACACCAAAAAAACTAAAACTCTCCTTAAGAAAACTAAAACAATAGCAAAGCGGTAACTGCGAACAAGCTCTTTCTTAGGAAACGTGTATGGCTCTGAAAAGAGCCTTTGGTGTTAGATGTAAAACGCTTATTCAGCACGTTCACTTGGAGCTGGTGTACTTGGTGACGGCCTTGGTACCTTCAGACACGGCGTGCTTAGCCAGCTCGCCGGGCAACAGCAGGCGCACCGCTGTCTGGATCTCCCGCGAGGTGATGGTCGAGCGTTTGTTGTAATGGGCCAGGCGAGATGCCTCGCTCGCGATGCGCTCGAAGATATCATTAACAAACGAGTTCATGATGCCCATTGCTTTGGACGAGATACCCGTGTCAGGGTGGACCTGCTTCAGCACCTTATACACATACACTGAATAACTCTCCTTGCGGCTGCGCTTGCGCCTTTTGCCATCTTTCTTTTGGACTTTAGTAATGGCCTTTTTAGAGCCTTTCTTAGGAGCTGGCGCAGATTTGGCAGGCTCAGGCATGATGATGGAATACGGCGAAGTAACTGAAGACGGAAAGCGTAGGACTGTTTAACCGCTTTACTTATAGGCTCTTATGCAAATGAGGGAACTACAGTTCCTCTAGTTATTGGTGCCTCCACCGATGACGTCCTGTGACAGTTTTGTCCAGTCAAAAATACGTGTCTTACATATTTGCTTTTCCATTGGTCTAAATGAAAATAGCATATTGACCAATGGCACGGCGTTCTTCTCGCGCCCAGCAGTGGCTATAAAATGCGTCTTGGGTACTTACGTTTCAATCTGTGGTGATAGCTGTAGGTTCGGTAACCATGTCTGGAAGAGGGAAACAGGGCGGCAAGGCTCGTGCCAAAGCGAAGACCCGGTCTTCCCGCGCCGGCCTCCAATTCCCCGTGGGCCGTGTACATCGCCTACTCCGCAAGGGTAATTATGCTGAGAGAGTCGGGGCTGGCGCCCCCGTTTACCTGGCTGCGGTGCTGGAGTATCTGACCGCTGAGATACTGGAGCTGGCGGGTAACGCAGCCCGTGACAACAAGAAGACGCGCATCATCCCGCGCCACCTGCAGCTGGCCATCCGCAACGACGAGGAACTCAACAAGCTGCTGGGCAAAGTCACCATCGCACAGGGTGGTGTCTTGCCCAACATCCAGGCCGTGCTGCTGCCCAAGAAAACCGAGAGCCACCACAAGGCCAAGTAAGGAAAAAGTTTGGAAACTCGGAAAAACAACGGCTCTTTTCAGAGCCACTTTCATAGTCAAAAAAAGGTGACACGATCTATTGCAATTCGGCTACTTAGCCATTTTAAGTGCTTCTCTGAATTTTGAAAAAAACATGGTGTTTAATTCGAGTTAACCCCTTACTACACTGTGTTGCTCCACTTCCATTTATTCTATCCCTTTGCAAGGAGCCTTAGCTAAGACTGTTGGCAAGCGTGTGCGGTTGTTGGAAATGAGCGTTACCTAGGCCCACATGTGTGGAAATACGCTGTAGATAGATTAGGTAATAAGTGTTGCTATGGGAAGTTCAAATGGTCTTGGTGGCGTCACGGACGTCGAGGTTTACATTTATGCAGAGGAATCCGTTGGACTGTCAGGGTTGATTTTTAGCTTTCAAAAATAAAGTAACTGTATGATACATTAAGTGGTACATACTCAGATATAATTTATCTTAATTACTATGTGACATTGGCACATTTCATTTTTCTCAATTGAGAGCAAATTCCTCATCCTATTTTCCCAGCCCCTCAAAAGGGAGACACAATAGGTGTGTCAAAAAGATGACATACGTTGGTTGTACTTTATTATTTTTGTTTTTTTTACTTACTAGAATTAAGAATAAAAAAGTTGCTGAGAAAACCTTAGAGATCATCAAATTAAGGATCTTTCAAAAATGTATGTATTTTATATACGAGCTAGCAATCACTTGTATGTATATGTTAGTGCATTGTTGAAATAATTTTACTAAATAATACCTTTATAAGATGTGTTCTGATAATTTTCTGTTCTACTCTGTGATATTGGTAGTTAAACTCTGTTGCACCTGGCATTTTTCATATTCTAAATGGGTACCTGCCTCATAAATATCTTGAGATTGGCAAATGAATACTTGTTTAGAACACAACCGGGTAGATAGATGCAAAGCTTGGTGGTGGTGGTGGTACTGATGACAATGACAATGATAAAGGTACTGTGTTCTGAGAAGGCAGAGCCATTTTCAAGATAGCGAGGTATAGAAATCAAAGATAACGAAATGTTCTCCCTCTTTCTAGGTCTTTTATTCTGGACCCTGGAAAGAACTAGAATATTTATGCTGCCTATCAGTTTTGTTGTCTTAAGAAATTCAAGTGCAAAAATGGTATCTTCTATTTCCCCTTTTATTAAACTCTAATGTTGTTATGTATTCAACTAGATTTATTTAGCGCTTATGTGTCATGACCCATTGCCACTGAGTTGATTCTAATTCATTGTGGCCCCCATTGAGTTTCTAAGGCTGTAAATCTTTACAGAAGTAGATTGCTTCATTTTCCTTCCCCAGAGAAGCTGTTGGGTTTGAACCATAGACCTGGTTAGTAGGCAATTGTCTTACCCAGTATACCACCAGAGCTCCTTTTTTATCCAAAATCTTTATCCAAATTAATTAATTAAAAATCTTTAATCCAAAATCTTTATCTCTATCCTAGAATTACCTCCTGAGTTCCGGGCATGCATATCCATCTACCTCCTGAAATTCTTAAAAGTTCTTACAAGAAACTCAAAATACATCTCCCAGGCAGAAATCATCATCATCATCACCAATTTTGCTGCCCCAGTGATCCTTGTCTTAGTAAATGGCATCACTGACTATGCATTATTATCATGAACCAACATGACTACAGCCTTAAATTTTCAATTTTGTGTGCTGTTCCTTGAGAAGGGAGAGGAAAGCTTATTGAAAGTCCAAAAAGATAAGGCTACCAGATTACCATAGTTTGTACAGTGTTTTGAGACATGACATCCACATGCACATAACTAAGACTACCCATTGCCTCTGAATAATTTTTCACGTAATCCATACTGAAAGGTTGATTAGACTACAGGTCTCCAGAAGGTATCCTACTCAACCAGCAAAAGTATTGCTGACAGGGTAGCAGGGCAATCTCTGTGTGGGCCCTTCCTGACTTATTAATAGCTCACTTTCATCTGAGAGATTGCACTGCTTACACAGTCAAGAATACTAATCTGTTGAGAATTGATACTACATCATCAGCTCAGTAGGGACTGCCCCAAGAGGTTCTAGAGAGTACTCTTTCCCTCCAAAATACTGTATCTTCCTCTACAGGAGGGAGATTCCTGAGAAGGGACACTCAGAACTCTCTTCTGCTTTTGGTGTTAATTCCAATAGAAGGTACTAGAATATTTTAATTTTGTAAAGTATAGGAATAATCCTAAATTTCATGATGTGGAAATCATGGTATTTCCCATGAATCCACTCATGGAAAGGCAATAAGTATGAAAAGATTGTAGTGGTTTTGACAGTGATGTTGTTATCTAACATCAAACAAATGTAACTAATTCTGATAACTGAATGGAATACATAAATAGCCAGGTGGAACAAGATAGAGAATACAAGGTGCTTTTTAAAAGTTCAGTGTAAAACTACTATGATCTCCAGTTACGTTTCCCAGACTGACAAGTTGAGGAGGGACAAAATTGATGACACAATGAAACAAGCCAATTATCCACAGAAAGTCTTCTTGAAGCATGGAAGAGAGAACATAGAAGAAAAGTTATGCATGCCTAGAACTCTGAATATATGAATGAGTGGGAAATTCCTGTCATGGTCCACAAGCTGATTTTAGCATACCTAGTAGGTCTCTGGTAGCATAGTGGCTAAGACACTTGCCTGCTAACCAGACGGCTGACGGTTCAAACCCACCAGCCACTCCCCGGAATGAAGGTTGGGCAATTCTACTTCCGTAGTGATACTGCCTCGGAAACCCAAGGAGGGGTCGCTATGAGTCGGGGCCGACTCGACGACACATAACAACAACAGTAGGTCTCTGGGAGCTCTAGTAGCATAGTGCCTAAAGCATTTGATTGCTAACCAGAAGGCTGGCGGTTCAGACCCACCAGCCTCAAACCTACCAGCCACTCCTCGGAAGGAAGATGGGGCAATCTACTTCCATAGTGATACTGCCTCGGAAACCCAAAAGGTCGGTGATTCAAACCCACTCAGCAGTGCAGCAGAAAAAAGGCCTGGTGATCTTCTATTGCAAAGATTACAACCAAGCCCTGCTGAGTGATTCTACTCTAACACATAGGGTTGCCATGAATCCAAATTGACTCAAAAGCAATGGTTTTGGTTTAATTCATTTTTTGGTTAGCAGCTTAATGTGTTTAAACTTTCATGTGAGGTTTTCCAAGCTGTTTCTTTCCTGCTCCCTCATGAATTCATTTACCCCAAAAAATATTTGATTGAGCAGCTACTGTATACTTTTCTATGTATGGGGGATACAGAGTGAAGAGTGAAAAGACAAAGGTTCCTCCTTTCATGGACTTTCATTTTGAGACAGACAGCAAACAAAATAAATATGCATATTACATAAATTCTAAGGAGATAAAAATAAATGGAAAAGTGGGGTTTACAACACCGCATAACATGGATGAACTTAGAGGACATTATGCTGAGTGAAATAAGTCAATCACAAAAGGACAAATATTGTATTTGTCCGTTACTGTAAAAGTTAAGGAAAGGTTTATCTATAGAAGGAAATTTTCTTTGTTGGTTACCAGGGGTGGGAGGGGAAGGGGGGAACACTGTTAGATAGATAGAGATAAGTATTGATTTGGGTGAAGTGAAGGGCAATGTGGCAAATGTGAGTGACCAATATGAGAGATGAGAAAGATATAGAGAGGTGCATGGGAGGTACAGACAACAAATATGAACCCTTTTGCACATACAGTACTGCATTGTCAGTGAAGGCAAACATGAGTAGATGGGTGGATAGATGGGTAGACAGGCTGAACGATTAGGTATGTCTATGAAATGGGGAGTGTATCCAAAAACATATATAGAGTTGGCAGACAATGGTCCTACAAGTTTATGTGAATGATCAGAATTCCCAGGTGTATAGTAGAGCTGACAAGGGGCAAGGTTGTGGTCACTGCTTGGTCACAGCCAGCTACCCAGAGGGACCGAGTAGTTGAACCTGCGGGCTTGAGACCATAGTCGCAGGGGACATCAAGCTCAATTTGGCATAACATACTGTACAAAACATTGTTCCACCTCCTACTTTAGCAAGTAGCAACTGGGATCTTAAAAGCTAGCAAGCTGCCATCTAGATGCAACGATGGGTCTCTCCTCGTCCAGAGCAAAGAAGAATGAAGAAAACCAAAATTCATGGAAACAATTAGTCCTAGTGACTGGTACACCATCCGATCTGCAGCCTATACGACTGAGACCAGAACTAGATGGTGCCGGGCTACCACTGTCATCCACTTGAAAGGGGATCTATGTAGGAGATCCTTGATAGAGAGGGAGAACAATGTGGAACAAAACTCAAAATCATTTGGAGAAAAAAAAAAGGGGGTGGGGACAAGGTTTGCTGGTCCCATAGAACCTGGTGGAACCCCTGAGACTGGCCTCTAGCTGCCCTTCAGGTCTGGAATTGAACCCACATCTGTGGTTTCCAGTCAAACGAAAGACAGGCATGAGTTGAACATTTACCTGAGGTAGATACACTCCTTGGAGAGAACAACCATGGGAGAAAGAAGGGCTGCTTATGCACAGGGAGACAGCTCAGGGAGCAGGAGTGCATGGAGGGATGGAAACTGGGAAGAGGTAACTATGGGGAGGAAGTGGGAGGGGAGCTGTTGCATTGTGGTCAATGTCATGAGACAAAGTGTATGTGAACTGCTGTATGGAAAGTGAATTTGCTGTGTAAATCTTCACCAAATCACAATTTAAAAAAAAAAAAAAAAAGTGGGGTTTACGATGTTTCAACTTAGGAGTTATAGAAGGCCTCAATGAGAAAGTAACGTTTAAACAAAATCCAAAACCCACTGCCAGAGTTGATTGTAACTCATAGCGACCCCCATCGGTTTCCAAGGCAGTTAATAGGCTGAAGTCACACTCAACAACTGCCTATTTTTAGTGCAAAACCCTCTATACTGACGGTGTGAGGTGAAACATGCTGAAATACGGCATTTATACCGTTTCCTACAACCCGGTACAACTGCACTTTTAAATACCCAGATGCCTGGAAAGCCAGATTGTAAAACGCCCACTAATATGGCCTATTTGCCTTAAAAATGACAATGTAAGTACCAGTAAGAATAGTACGGAAACAGTTCTTTCGGGAAAACGTGGGTGGCTCTGAAAAGAGCCTTTGATTACTTGAGTTTGGGAGAGTCTTGAGAATTAGGCTCTCTCCCCGCGGATGCGGCGGGCCAGCTGGATGTCTTTGGGCATGATGGTGACGCGCTTGGCGTGGATAGCGCACAAATTGGTGTCCTCGAACAGCCCCACCAAGTATGCCTCGCACGCCTCCTGCAACGCCATCACAGCCGAGCTCTGGAAGCGGAGATCGGTCTTGAAGTCCTGGGCGATCTCGCGCACCAGCCTCTGGAAAGGCAGCTTGCGGATCAGCAGCTCCGTGGACTTTTGGTAGCGCCGGATCTCGCGCAGCGCCACGGTGCCGGGCCGGTAGCGATGAGGCTTTTTCACACCGCCGGTAGCCGGTGCGCTCTTGCGGGCGGCCTTGGTGGCCAGCTGCTTGCGCGGCGCCTTGCCACCGGTGGACTTACGAGCTGTCTGTTTAGTTCGCGCCATAGTTGAGTACCTTGTCTCGCGTTAGGAGAGAAGTGAAGACAAGACTTTAAAGCCACCTATTTATAGTGAGAGTAAGACTCTGATTGGATAAAAAGAAGCCAAGGGTACCCTCCCTGTAACCGGATTGGTTATAGACTCGGAATTTTCATTTGCTCTGCTGCAAAGCCTCTGGTATTCTTTGTTCTCTACGGCCTGGTAGGTTTGTTCTCTCCATTTTCCCTTAAACTTGTTCGATCTATACCAGCACTTTCAAATGGAAGTAAATGCGAGCTACATAGAGTTCAAATTTTCTAGTAGCCGCATTTTAAATAATAATATAAAACCAGGTGAAATTAATTTTAAAAGTAGTTTGTTTAGCCCAGTATAACCAAAATATCACTTCAACATGTGAACAATATAGAAATTAGATAATTCTTATTCCTGGATTTTTTGTTTGCTCGTTTGTTTTTGCACTGTCTCTGAATTCCAATGTGTATGTTACATGTATAGCACATCTTTATTCAGTCTAGCCACATATCAAGTAATCAGTCATAATTGCCTAGCACAGCTCTCTCTCACTTCAACTTATCCTTCAAAAACTTACAATTTTAAGACCTTTTTTCCCCCTGCAGGAAAATAAACTTGATTTGGGATGTGAAGAATTCAAGAACTAATAACTTCATAGAGAAATGCATCCGTGTTTTCACGTTCAGATACTATAAAAACGACTCCATTATAGTGTACTTTTCCTAATGCTTTTGCTCTTAAAGAATCTTGTTTCTTCAGTGCATCGATGTTTTGAGTAAAATTAAACAGGATAGAGTTTAGCATGTTTTATCATGAAATGAATAGGTAATCACAACTTGTATGTAACGATTTCAATTTGTGGACAGAATAAAGATAACTCAGAAAAATACTTGAGAAAAATATTTGAGCAAAGTCCAAAGACAGGTGTTATATCCTACCCTTAAGAACTGTCACAGACTTCTCAGCAAGTCACTGTCTTTTTCTATCCCCCTAGCTAAAATTTATTTTACTTGGTAAAATACAGTAGGCAGTAGGTCATATTCAACCCATGGGCTATAATATACCGACTCCTGCCATTGATGATAGTCAGATGACCTAGCTGCCCCGGGAGTTGCCGCCCAGTCTGCTTCTCCGTAAAATGGAAATCACAGTACGGTAGGTGCTATGCTGCGGTTTGTTGCTGAGGGCAGAACAGGGCCTCATCTTTGGGAGTTTGTGGCCTAATGGCAGGTGCAGAGGTCAGTGCGAGGACAGCGCTGCAACAAGCTGAGGCTTCTTCATAAAAGGCACCAACTACCTTATTCCAGATCAGACCCGACCCGTTTAACCTCATACGTACATGGTTCTTAGTCTCTGGGAGAGCATTGTCATTACTGCGGCCCTAGGAGCCCCCTGCTATGCTGTGGCCCATCAGCCCCTCTCTGGTGCTAGCCCATTTGTAGTGCCTCCAGTTTCTCTCGGGTGACGAAGATTTTCGTCTTCTGCAGCTGCAGCACTTCTCGCTTTTTAAGCTGCACCCCAGCCTGCTGCTGGGCCGTGCCGGCCTGCTGCTGGGCCTCCTGGGCCTGCGGCTGCTGGTGCTTCCACGCCTTCTGCTGCAGGTTCGCTATCAGCAGCTGGTTTCCACCTGATTCCAATCATTAGCTCCCGGTGCGAGCTTCCTCCACGACTTTGCACTTGGCCAGGACCCGGGCTTGGAACTCGTGTACCTTCTTCACCACCTGGGCCACAAATTCCAGCCTGAAGGCGTACACGGTCGGCTGTTACTCCCGGTAATGCTGGATCAGCGGCAGATTAATTACCCAATAAACAAAGTAAACCATGAGTTTCCTTGTGTTTACTTCTCTGTAAGGAACAGTTTCACCATATGACCTGTGCTTTCCTTGCTTATTGGGTAATCAGTGGGACACTGATTCAGTAGGATCACCGTGGGCGGGGACGCCAAGCGTCAGACCTTGGACTTGGCCGACTGGTCGTGGCGGATCTTGCAGATGCGAGGGGGGCAATAGCCCGGCCCCGGGCCGCTCACCCAGGCCGCTCAGCGCGCGCAGAATGACCCAAATACAAGGCAGTCTTAATTTTGGATATACCTGGGGCTGCCTTTTAAATTAACTCCTTGTCCGATTAACAGGCCTATAAATTTAAAATCCTCTCCTCAGCAATGTGAAACAATGGGATTAGAAATTGAGTGGCTGCATAAAGGACCTTTAGGCTATGATAGAGGTTTAGGTTGACCCCTACAGGATTTGCCTTTTATTTTTTAATGTATATATAAGGCCTCCCTCCCCCCAGAAAAAATTGTCTTAAAGTACCATCTGCTACATTTGTCCTTAAACTAATAGATCCACCACCAGAATTTCATTAATTGCTCAAGTGTCTGGGTGTAAATCGAGTTTTTAGTAAAGTGGTCTCTACGTAAACCCCTTAAGAGCAATGCTGATTTGACTAACCAGGTTGGTGTTTCAGACTCAACCAGCCGCTCCGCATAAAATGGAGCAATCTACTTCCGTAGATTTACCACCTCGGAAACCCAATGCGGGGGTCGCTATAAATTGGAATCGACAGAAGCAGTTAGGTTTTTTTTAGTTTAGTTTAATGCCTTTTTAGCGAAATCGGTGACTGAATTCTCACTTATTAAGCCTAGGTAAAAGTGTGTGGTTGCAGGTGGCATATCTAGATAGAAAACCCAAGCAAGTAAATTAGCTCTACCTAAACCTTAATCCTAATTAAGTGCTCAGTTCTTCTCAGGAAATCTTAGGTGGCTCTGAAAAGAGCCTTTGGTTTAAACAGGAGATTTGAGTTGCGGAACAGAAACGTCGTCTATTTGCCCTTTGCCTTGTGGTGGCTTTCAGTCTTCTTGGGCAAAAGCACAGCCTGGATGTTCGGTAGAACACCACCCTGAGCTATAGTGACTTTACCCAGCAGCTTGTTGAGCTCCTCGTCATTACGGATGGCGAGCTGCAGGTGGCGCGGGATGATGCGCGTTTTCTTATTATCGCGGGCGGCGTTGCCTGCCAGCTCAAGGATCTCGGCAGTCAGGTACTCTAGCACCGCGGCCAAATATACTGGCGCGCCCGCCCCAACCCGCTCGGCATAGTTGCCCTTGCGAAGAAGCCGATGCACTCGGCCCACCGGAAACTGGAGTCCGGCGCGGGAAGACCGGGTCTTAGCCTTTGCGCGAGCCTTGCCGCCCTGTTTACCACGTCCAGACATAGCTAGGTGTTAGCAGATTCAGTCTCCAAAGAGTGACAAGAAAATAGCAAAAACCCTCTTTATAGCCTCTACTGGGCGGGAAAAATAATGCTGTGCCATTGGTTAATATGTTATTTTCAAACAAACCAATGGAAAGGCGATATAATACGATGCCTATTTTGATTGGACAAAACTGCAATTTGGCGTCATCTAAGAAAATCACCAATGATCAAGTGACTTTACTCCTCCTCATTTGCGTAAAACCCTGGAAATAAAGGTGAGCCTTCTTCCTGCTATCCAGTTCACTTTTGCTTTTTTATTTTCCACAATGCCTGAACCAGCCAAGTCAGCTCCCGCTCCTAAGAAGGGCTCCAAGAAGGCGGTGACCAAGGCTCAAAAGAAGGATGGCAAGAAGCGCAAGCGTAGCCGTAAAGAAAGCTATTCCGTGTACGTGTACAAGGTCCTGAAGCAGGTACATCCGGACACCGGCATCTCGTCCAAGGCTATGGGTATCATGAACTCCTTCGTCAACGACATCTTCGAGCGCATCGCGGGCGAGGCGTCGCGCCTGGCGCATTACAATAAGCGATCGACCATCACGTCTAGGGAGATCCAGACAGCCGTACGCCTGCTGCTACCCGGGGAGCTGGCCAAGCACGCTGTGTCCGAGGGGACCAAGGCCGTCACCAAATATACGAGCTCCAAGTAAATGCCTATGTGGCACTGTCAACCCAAAGGCTCTTTTCAGAGCCACTCACTTAGTACAAAAGAACTGTTGCACGCTTTGCTTAATTACATGTTTCGGGGGGAAGGGAAATTTTGGGGGTTTGAGGGGCACTTAGTGCCCTAAGAGTACATCCCTGGCCGCGACCTTCTTAGCGCTTGTTCGGTGTAAATGACTCTATCACAGGTAACATTCTCTAGGAAGACCTTGAGCACCCCAGTTTCTTCGAAGGTGAGGCGCCATCACACCGCCATGAAGAGCCAGGCGTCCTGTTGCAGGCTTGGCGATGCCCTGGATGTTGTCACGCAGAACCTTGAGGTGGAGTTTAGTGCCACCTTTGCCTAAACTCTTCTGCTGCCTCACCCCCACCGCCACGTCCAGAAATCGGTGTCAGAAGGTAAGTCTAAGCACTGTAAAAACGGCGTGATTAGGAAAAATGGCGGGCCTTTCTTTAGAATCAGTCGGACCGAACTGAAAACTAGAGGGAATGCAGGCGGGAGATCTTAGCATTTCTAGCTCCGCCCGCGTTCTCTGCTCCAAACAAGTGGAGGAGGCGGCACCTTCCGGGGCTGTTCGGAGGAGTTGAGGATCAAATGTCAGGTAGCATGTGCTGTGAGTCCTCTCGAGATAAGAAGTATGTTAGCTGAAGTATGTTAATGCTTTGGGCAAAGAATTGAGATTGACAAGTGAAAACGCATCTCCGGTTGGTATTCAGCAAACTGTAGAAGAAGGCACACAGTGGGTAAAGAAGCTCACAACCCAGCTTGGATTAGGAATGGACTGGCTTCTGGCCCCAGCTCCTATTTGCTATATGATCATAGATAGCTTACTTAACGGCTCTGGGCATTTCTTTATCTGTAAAATAAACATACTGTTAGCAAACACATGCGTGTACAACGTGATATGTTGTTAAAACAGCCCCATAAAGCAGGTACTATCATCCCCATTATTGAAATGAGGAAAAACAACAGCGACAACTTACCCCAGGTCACGCAGCAAGAAACAGGGTGACTAGAAGGTAAACAGCCAAACTGCAGACTCCTTGCTATTACCAGTAGGATCTACTAATAATACTCACCTGACAGGCTTATGCAAACAACGTGAAAGTACAAATAAGGCACTTAATAGGCCTTTGCTTGTATCTGTCACCCTTGCATGATAATTATGAATTCATTTATTCAATATTTACCATGTTCCTAGCACTGTGCTAAAGAGCTCTGGTGGCGCAGTGCCTAAGGCATTTGCTAACCAGAGTTCAAACCCACTACCCACTCCACAGAAGGAAGGCCAAGCAATCTACTTCTGTAAAGGTTTACCACCTCGGAAACCCAATGGGGGTCACTGAGTCAGAATCAACTCGATGGCAGTGGGTTTGGGTTTGGTTTGGTCTGGTTTTTTTAGCACTGTGGTAGATTATTAGTTTTGTAAGAGTCATCTTGTTCATTACAGACTACAGTTTTAAAGCTGTTGAGAAAAACTGAGGACCAACAAGACAGATTCCTCTTGATACATAGGAAAATCCAGAGCTCACTGGCCATTATAAAATACAACCAAGAACAGATAAATATCTAAGTTCTCAGAAATATAGGGGACACAGTGACCATTAACATCCCACAGATCCTCCCTTGTGTAGAACATCTGTTAACCATAAACTTGATCAAATTTACCTCATGCAAAGAATCCAAGACAGACATCATGCTGAAGGTCAGTCAATGGTTATTTTCCACTCCATATTTCCTCCCTTTTCTCCTTAGAAAAAAACTGCCATAACTAGCCTAAGACAAAACCAAAAAACCAAACCCACTGCTGTGGAGTCGGATCCGACTCATAATGACCCCTCCTTGGCTTCTGAGGCAGTATCACTACAGAAGTAGACTGCCCAGCCTTCCTTCAGAGGACTGGCTGGTGGGTTTGAACCACCAGCCTTCTGGATAGCAGTTGAGTGCCTTAAGCACTAGGGCACCAGAGTTCCCAGCCTGTTTTTCTGAACAGAGCAGTCTTACTATATGCATACAAATTTACTGCTAGAATAAACCCTGTTGCTCTTATTAGGTGCAATCGAGTCTGCTTGGACTTATATCAACCCTATGTACAGCAGAATGAAACGCTGCCAGGTCCTGCACATCCTCACAATCCCTGTTATGCTTGAGCCCATTGTTGCAGTCGCTGTGTTAACCCATCTCGTTGAGGGTCTGTGCTTTGATTATTTTGACAAGGCTAAATTCTGAGGTGTATTTTTAAAAACCAAACTCACTGCCTTAGAGTCGTTTCCGGCTCCTAGCAACCCCCCTTGGGTTTCCGAGGCGGTATTAGTCAATATTGTACGAAAGAGCAGGCTTGAGTTCATATTTTATATGGTACCAAAAAAAAAAAAAAAAACTCACTGCCGTCAAGTCGGATCCGACTCATAGCGACCCCTCCTTGGGTTTCCGAGGCAGTAAGAAATAGAAAAAAGGCTGAAGAGGTTGTTTTGTTTTGTTTTAAACAACAAGAGAATAGGAGGCATGTGTAGCATTCTTTAGTGAGCTCCCTGGCTGGTGGAAAATGTGTGCTTGACTACATAGTGCATTTGACTGCTAACCAGAAAGCTGGCGGTTCAAACCCACCAGCCACTCCTCAGAAGGCAGGTTGGGCAATCTACTTCCGTAGTGATACCGCCTCGAAAACCCAAGGAGGGGTCGCTATAAGTCGAATCAACTCCATGGCAGTGAGTTTGGCTTTTTTTCTTCTTCCTTTGTAGTGTTTCCGTGAACCTTGATTATCATAAACCGGATGTGGTAATGTAATCCTTCAAGCAGGGACTTTATTGGGATGCTTGGATCTGAGAAACATATTCGTGATAACAACACTCAAGAAATCAAACTAAAATTCACTGTATAAATATATTGAGAGATGTGCCCGGCCTGAGAACTGATCACAAATTACCAGTACTAATTGCCATCGGGTACACTCGAACTCATGGTGACCCCTTATGTGTCACAGTAGAACAGTGTCCATTGCATTGTCAATAGCTGATTTTTCTGCAGTAGAGCTCCAGGCCTTTCTTCCAAGGTGCCTCGGGGTGAACTTGAACCTGCAACCTTTCAGTTAGCAACTGAGCATGTTAACTGTTTGCACTGCCCTGGGATTCTGATCACAAACTAGTAATCAGAAATTGGTTTAGTGAGCAAAGAATCAAAATTAATGAAGTAACCTGATTCCTAAGGAATATTTCCATAAATCTGCAATGGCATTTTAACTTGTCTCTCTTTACTCTTTATACACTCGTGTCTTAAATAATCATGCTGCCAATCTAGCATGAATTTATTCTCCTTCACTGTATGATGTGGGTGATACAGCTTACAATCTTCATGCTTCAGTTTTCCTTTATCTGAATTCCAGGCATGCCAACTGCACTCCCACACACATGCCTGTCATTAAATTGCTGTAATTTCACATTATTTTATATTGTTTTACAAAAGAGTGGAGAAACACTAGAGGCTTATCCACAAGTACTTATCTCTTGGTGGAAGTGCTTTAAAATAACTTCATCCACTTTATTTCTGCTTGTATTATAACCAGTACTATTTCTGAACCCTGTCTTCAAATTCTAGGAAGGAATTGTTCTGGTTACCTTGTGCTGCTCTGACAAAAATATACCACAAATGGGATGGCCTTAACAAACAGGAGTTTATTCTTACAATTTGGAGGCTATCAGTCCAAGTTCAAAGTGCCAGGCTCTAGGGGCTGGGTGAAAGCCCCTCAACCTTGGGGTCCAGCTCTGCCTCCTGCTCCCGGCCCACTGGAGCTAGAGGCATTTCTTCACTCAGACAGCTGTTGGCTGCTGAGGCTGAGAAGCCCCAAGGTTGATAAATAAAAAGGCACAGTCCCAATGTTACCAAACCACACAGCAGGCCATTAACTTGAGTCCATTGTAAGTCCCAAGGTCGGCAGAGCATAGCAGGCTGCTGAGCAACGACACGGCTACATGCAGGGTCCAAGCGTGCCATAGGCTAGAGACCATTCCCAAAGGCTTCTCCTTATATTCAAGAAGCAGACCGCATACCCAAAGGCAGCTACCCAGCTGCTTGTGATAGATCCCACCATGAAGTTGATTGCCAGTCTCCTCATGGGGATTAACTACCACCAGCTTCCCAGCCACTCAACCAGACCCAGCCAAGTTGACACACAAACTGAACGACCACAGGAACCTAGTGTGAAGTTTACAAAGCTGGTTTCCCAATGACAGACCAAACCAAACTCACTGCCATCGAGTTGATTCTGAGTCATAGTGACCCCCACTGGGTTTCTGAGATGGTAAATCTTTACGGAAGTAGATTGCTCCATCTTCCGTGGAATGGCTGGTGGGTCTGAACCACCAACCTTCTAGTTAGTAGTCAAATGCCCTAGGCACTGCACCACCAGAGCTCCTTCCAATGTCAGAAGATGACTTATATATTGGAGAGGTTAGCTCACAAATGTGGTGATCTGGTGTCTCAATATCCATGGGGACGAAAAGACTGCAGACTTGGAATGTGAAAACATGGCTTTGCCATTTATGAGAGCTGTGCTGCAGGAAGAAAGGAAAAAAGACCAGAAGAACTGGAGGCTTAAACTAGGAGATGAGTCCAACATTTTATTCAGCGGCCCACACATCTTCCGGCGCCTCTCCATTCTGTGAAGCTAGGAGTTAGAACTTTTAGCTCTCAGGACCCTGGTTCTTTGCCACCCATCCCTCCACCCACAAAAAAAGTCTGATGTTGCAAAGGTGTGACTCTCACCACCACAGAGAGATAAGTAGTGTTCTGGCCACTGTGCAGGTACAGACAAGTCAGTGAAACTTATACCTAGTTTCCTTATGTGAAATATCAGGGATAGTTATGTTGAATGAGACAGGATACATGATAGGGAATTTAAGCACTGTGCATCAAGGGAAGAATATAGAAATTATTGCAAATGCCAGTTATAAGTCAAAGAAATTATTGTAGAGCCAGTAATTTTACATCTATGTGACCTAACCAGCCAACTGCAAGAAAATTAATGTATTTAATCATAAAAGATTGAACATCTATTCTACACCAGGATTTATGGTATTTATTTATTTATATGGTACCATTCTAACACTGAGAATACACAGTGGGAAAAAAAGTAAGAAAACCTGCTAAAGTTCCTGTTCTTGTGTTACTTTCAGCTGGGGAACAAGTCAGACAATAAAAGTTAAATTATTGAATTCTGCACTATGTGAGTTATTGATGAGTGTCTTGGATAAAAACAAAGCAAGGGTGCAGTAGGAGTTGGAGACTGCAACTTGCATAAGGTAGACAAGGCCTCACTGAGGTGCCACTGGCATTTGTTGTTAAGTGCCATCAAATAGATTTCAACTCCTAGTGACCCCATGTGACAATGTAAAGCTGTCCCAACGGGGTTTCTAAGCCATAATCTGTATGGAAACAGACCGTCAGGTCTTTCTCTTGCAGAGCAGGTGGGTGGGTTCAAACTGCCAGGCTTTCCGTTAGCAGCTGAGTGCTTAACTGTTTCATAGTTCCTTGCCACTGGCATAGACCTAAAAATGATGAGAGAGTGTTGCTTTCTGAGGGGAGCTATTCCAGGCAGAAGGAACAAGTGCCAAGTACCTCAGTGCAAAGTGTCTGCTTAGCAAGAGAGGTCAGTATGGTGGGAGAAAAGGGAGACATAAGGCAAGAAGTAGGAAATCAAGAGAATTCTCTTCCTGCTTTATCCCAGAGACCTCAGGATGCACCATTGCATCTGCTTTCTACCCTACCGAGCCAAGGACTCATCTTCATCACTCTATGCTCAATACCATTATCTCTTGCTCCTCTGACCACTCTGATGCAGACAAAAGCAACAACCCAAATCAGTTTAGTTCTCTCAATCTTAACAACTATACCTGGGCCATTGGAAGGTTGCTAGAGGAAAGCACTCAAATGTACTCAGGAAAAAAAAAAAAAACACTGCCATCGTCCAACCCACTGGAATCGTCCAACTCATAGCAACCTCAATCTTCTGTAAAGATTTATGGTCTCTGAGGCCATAAATCTTTACAGAAGTAGATTGGCTGGTCTTCCCGCCACAGAGTGGCTGGTGGGTTTGAACCACCAGCCTTCTAGTTAGTAAATAGTCAAATGCCTTGGGTGCTGTGCCACCAGAGCTCCTTCAAATGTACTCAGTGCTACAAAAATTCATAACTTCCCTCTCAGCAGGGACTGCACTCTAATCAGCTCAACTTTGCCTTCTCTTCAGCCACCCACAGATGGGCTTTCCAAAGAAAACTTCTGAGAACCAATTGAGACTATCAGTAAAATTTCTCACAAATTCTCAAGATGCAAAACATGCCCTATATTTCATTTTTATAAATTCTCTCCACCCTTTTCTTTCTAATTAGAAGTTATGAGCTTTATATGTCTGCCTCCTTTTCTCTTAGTCCAATTCAAATCCTGCATAAAGCCTTAAAAAACCTACAGGTTCTCTAAGTAACTCCCCAAAAAATATATTGCAAGGGAAGAGAAGAAGGCCCGCTTCCCCTAAGCATCTAGATCTAGTAAAAGCAAATGATAATTGTGTCGTAAAGCTAATACTACAAAGGTGAATTCTAGCAAAGGATTCTTGTTCTCCACTGTAATCACAGCACAAAGACCAGTACCTGGAATGTACAATGAATGAATGACACTCCAACAGATGTCTTATTTTGTTTAACATTGTAACAATACATAGCTAGAGGGTATCTTTGGTGGGGGGGGGGGTTCTTATCAATAACCATCTACTTGTGATTTTCATTTCTTCATATTTCATCCCACTCTTGCAGACCACAGGACCAACAATTTTCTACATAAATATCTTTGAAGATACATAACAAACAAAACATCCTTAAATTGACCCATAAGTAGACATGAACACCAGTGTTCATGTTCTGGTTACCGGGTGCCATTCTGACAAGAAAATACCACAAATGGGATGGCCTTAACAAACAGGAGTTTATTCTTACAATTTGGAGGCTTTAAGTCCAAGTTCAAAGTGCCAGGCTCTAGGGGCTGGTTTAAAGCCCCTCCACCTTGAGGTCCAGCTCTGCCTCCTGCTCCCGGCCCACTGGAGCTAGAGGCATTTCGTCACTCAGACAGCTGCTGGCTGCTGAGACTAACAAGCCCAAGGTTGAGAAGTAAAAAGGCACAGTCCTGATGTTACCAAACCACACGGCAGGGCATTAACTTAAGTCCACTATAAGTCCCAAGGTCGGCAGAGCATAGCAGGCTGCTGAGCAATGACACGGCTACATGCAGGGTCCAAAAGTGCCAAAGGCTAGAGACCATTCCTAAGGCTTCTCCTTAAATACAGGAAGCAGACCACATCCCAAAGGCAGCTACTCAGCTGCTTGTAGTAGATCCTACCATGGAGCTGATTGCCAGTCTCCTCATGGGGAATAACTACCACCAGCTTCCCAGCCACTCAACCAGGCCCAGCCAAGTTGACATATAAATTTAACTACCATAATTACTATATAACAAACTACCTCAATAGTTAGTGGCGCATAACAAACTTTATGTTCATGAATTCTGTTGGTGAGGGATTAGGACAGAGCACAGCGGCGATGGATTGTCTCTGCTCCAAAATGTCTGGGTCCTCATCTGGAAAGACTAACTGGCTTGGAGTGATTCTTGGGGTGGCAGCCAAGGGCATCTTCACTCACACATCTGGCCACTGATGTTGACTGTCAGCTGGTACTTTCACTGGGCCTCTCAGACAGAGTACCTCAATGTCGGCTGGGCTTCCTAACAGCACCGTGGCCTTTGAGTGTCCTGACTTCCCATATGGTGTCTCAAGATTCCAAAGGCAAGTCTCCTAGGACACCTAGGTGAAAGATATGACTTCCTGTCTCAGAATAAAAGTCAAAATCCTAACGAGATCCTACACGACATTGCCAATTATATGCCAGAAAAGGATTCAGTGAGAGGGTACAAACAAGGATGGGAGCAGGGATTTAACTGTTCAAAGAGGTTCCTGAAAACCCAGGTGGATCAAGTCATGCAAGCCTCAGGATAATTCATTGTGCAGGACTGTCCTGAGCATTCCAGGACTTCCAGTATCACTAATCCCTAGTCTCTAGCTAGTTGTGTCTCTAGCCATGCAGACAACCAAAACACCCGCACATTTTCAAAATGTCCCCACCAGGGGGCGGTAAAGTTTTGTTGAAAAACACTGCTTTAAAATCTAATGGTTAAAGGACAGTGACTCAGGGATAAGTGTTTGTCACAAGAGAAACTTGTAAGTTTTCTTCATGTAGGGCCCCATGGTGTAATGGTTAGCACTCTGGACTTTGAATCCAGCGATCCGAGTTCAAATCTCGGTGGGACCTCGTGCGTTTTTTCATCTCTCCCCACAATCAAAACAGCTCATTTGACAGTCAGCCCATAGATGCAAGAACCAGCCCTAAGGCCCCCAACCCTCTGCCTGGAGCTGGGGATTTTTTTTTTCCTTTGTCTCTCCTTGACCTGGTTCTCAAAAAGAAATATGCAAATGCAAAATAAGAATGTTTGTGTTTTAAAGATTAGCCAAATTACTCTACATGTAAAACATAGTCCAAACTGAAGACTAATAATTAGTTGGTTTCAGAGCGATAACGTTGCAGTGGTGCTGCTCTCCATCCTGACTTTGCTCTTGGCAGTGGAACAGACCTCAATGAGGATGGTGTTGTGGATTGAATGTGTTCTCCAAAAAATATGCATTGAATTCCTGGATGTAATCCCATTTGAGAATAGGGTTTTCTATGTTATGTGAATGACCCATATCAAGTAGGGTGTGCCCTGAACCTAATCACTTCTGAGTTTTAAAAGCAGATTACACACACGAGCAAGTACAAATGGGGGAGGGGAGGAAGATAGATACCACATGAAGATCGGCAAGGAAACAAGGAATAGGGAGTTGCAGAAGCTGACACTAGGATCTGACAGAGAGCCTTTCCCTACAGCCAGTGCCTTGAATTCAAACTTCTAGCCCCCTGAACTGTGAGAAAACTAATTTCTGTTGTTCAAAGCCATCTACTTGGGTATTTCTGTTAGAGCAGCACTAGATACATAAGACTGATGAGATTCAAGCCCACATAGAGTACAATGCATTAGTAGTTCATTGCCTTGTTGTTGTTATGTGCCGTCCAGTCGGATCCGACTTCATTGCCTTAACCACTCATTAAACAACCACATCCTACCACAGCTGTAAAATTCATAGGTTCTTTCTTAGTAAAGCTGCTACACTTTGATCAAGTTGAAACATGTGGTACTATTCAGATTATAGGCTGTGAAGCATGAATGAACAGGGCTGTTGTCACCTTAGAGAATTCTCACACAGGACAAATTCCTTCCTTGTGGCAGCTTTTTACACTTTAGTGATTCCTTCCCTAACCAGCCTGTATCTCTAGCCTCATCTGTCACCATTCCTGCCATCTCTATGCTCAAATAGGTCTGTAGTCTGAAGCCATGGCAACATTATTTCTATTGCATTTTTCACCCTCTCCTTATTTTCTACCTACAAAACATTTTTGAACACCCACACACACACTTCCATCACCACCCTTCTGGCCACACATTATGAGATCTAGTTCTCTTCTCATTCCTCTAATAAGAACTTAGACCTCTTCGTCTTATTGAGGTCTATACTGGCTCCCTTTATGTGAGCTAAAGGGACTCTAAGGTATTTGGCTAATTGGAAGATTCTCATTCAAACCCACCAAGTGAGGCAATCTGCTTCCATAGAGATTTACAGACTTGGAAACCCAGTGGGTCATTATGAGTCAGAATCCACTCAATGTCAGTGGATTTAGTTTTTGTTTTGTTTTGTTTTGTTTTTAATCTGGGCTTAACTGCCCCATCTGTTTCCTCAGCACCCTGAACTCCCCTTCCCATATACCTCATAGGAGCTCTGGTGGTGTAGTGCCTAAGGCATTTGACTGCTAACCAAGACAGGGTAATCTACTTCCATAGAGATACCACCTTGGAAACCCAAGGAGAAGTCATTATGAGTCAGAATTGACTCAATGGCAGTGAGTTTGTTTGTTTTTTATATACCTCATTTTAATTGCACTACTTAAATAGGTAAGTGATAAAGAAGTTCTGATGGTGTAGTTTTAACCCAAAGATTGGTGGTTTGAGCCTGCCAGCTGCTCTGTAGAAGACAAAGTAGTCTGCTTCTATAGCGGTTTGTTTTACAGCCTGGAGTAGCGTAATACCTAAGGCACTTGACTGCCAGCCACTCCTCAGAAAGAAGGAAGGTTGAACAATCTACTTCCGTAGTGATACCGCCTTGGGTCACAATGAGTTGGGTCTGGCACATAACAACAAACTCAATGGAGGTAGCTAAGAGTCAAAATCCATTTGATGGTAGTGAGTTTAGGTTTTTTGCTTTAGATAGCAAGTTTCCCCAGGGCAGGGACCAGTACTATGACCTTGTTCATCTTTCAGCTACTAGTGCCTGGATCATGTTGTTGTTGTTGTTGTTGTTATGTGCCATGAGTCGGCCCCCCCCAACTCATAGCGACCCCTCCTTGGGTTTCCGAGGCAGTTATCACTACGGAAGTAGGATTGCCCAACCTTCCTTCCGAGGAGTGGTGAGGATCATGTTAGGAGTTCAAAAATACTTGCTGAGTGCATGAACTTTAATCTGGTTTGATCATCTCGGAGCACAGGATAGCTCATGCCCATGATTGGTTCCAAATCTTTCTGGTCTGCTTCTTCCCAGACTTTTCAATCTTCTTTCTTCACTGATTCCAAGTCTGCACTCTTGCTAAAAACCAAGCCCGTGCCCAAGACTGCAGCAGAAGTCTCCCTGAAGGTAAAAGTCAACTATGACTCTGTCTTAATGAGGCCCACTATATTTTGCATGTTTTGGATGAGAATTCATCTCCAGGAAGAAAGACTCCTTTTATGACCTTCTTGGCCAGTGACCCTGGAAGCCAGTATTTACCTACTTATGGGTACCTGTTAATTACAGGAGGCCCAACTCCTGTCACAACTTAACCTTTGATAGGCAGTAACCATATGTTTGTTGATTGAATTGGGGAAAAAAATGTTTTCTGTTTTTGAACACTGTACAATAGGCAACTATTTAGGCTGAAGGTGCTCCTGTTTCCTTCCCAAGAGTGTAAGAAGGAGACATTTGCCTCTCAAAGTTGCATTTATTCTCTCCCTAATCAGGAGTGGTCCCTTTGTGGTACAAACGGTTTGCATTTGATACTAACCTAAAGGTTGGTGGTCAGAAACCCACCTATCAGCACCACAGAGGAAAGGCCTGACAATCTACATTTATAAAGATCACATTGAAGAAAACTCTATGGAGCAGTTCTACTGTGTAACATACGGAGTTGTCAGGAGTCAGAACTGACTCCACTAGCAGTAGGTTTGGGTTTTACTTGCTTAAAAAAAAAAAAAAAAATTGCTCACTCACTCCCGTGGAGTTGATTTCGACTCATAGCGACCCCTCCTTGGGTTTCCGAGGCAGTATCACTATGGAAGTAGATTGCCAAACCTTCCTTCCGAGGAGTGGCTGGTGAGTTTGAACCACCAGCCTTCTGGTTAACAGTCAAGTGTCTTAGGCATAAGTAGAAAATATACAAATGCCCAAAAACTAGATCAGAAAAATCAGAAGGATTTTATTTGCTGCTTTCATCACAGTTGGCCTATAGACTAGCGTCTGGTAGGGCTTTAGGGACATGGCCCTGCTGGGGCCTGCTTGACCTGCTAGACTAGGAGCCTCTGCTGCTCAAGTCACAGGCACTTTCCTGCATGAGGTGCACTTTTGCTAACTTGTCAGGAACTGTGCAGGGTCAAAGCAATTTGAATAATTTTCCCCTTTGGAGTTTGAAAATGTAATAGAACTAGAGTCTAGAGAGGGAGGAGAAATCTATGAGACGCCCCCTCCCCTCACCCCAAGTTTGAAATCATCCCCTTTATAAGGACCTTTTCCTTGTCTCTGCCAGGGTTTGACAGTTTGGAATCCCCCCTTGAAGAGTTTTTTTTATTTTACTCCTGAGGGTTTCTTTCTTCCTATATGCAGACAATGAATCGTTTTTGACCATCCTCTACCTACTCTAGGCTTGAGGAAAAACCCCAAACCAGCTCTTCAGAAAAGCCAGATGTAAAGGCTTTGTCCAGTGAGAGTCACCTTGCAAAAATTCTGTTGCAAGGGAACCAACTCTTCAGAAAGCCCGGCATATGCACAGGGGGCTGGGGGAAGGGAGGGTTGTTTTGTGTTTAGTGTTTTGTTTTTGGAGCCGCTGGGTGGTGTAAGGGTCGAGTTCTAAAGAAAAGTTGGCTGTTGGAGTCTACCCAGAGCCACGTTGGAACAAAGGCTTAGAGATCTACTTCCAAAAACTCAGCTATGGAGCACAGTTTGACTCTGACATCCAGGGGTTCTCCTTGAATTGGAGTCAACACAACCGGCTTGATTTTGTCCATTTTCTTTATTGTGTGTGTCCACGAGAGGGTGTTCTGCCCTCGAAGAACGCCGCCAAGCATGTCTTGGTTTTCAGTCTGAAGTCCGAAAAGACAGAATCAGTCCGCAAACCATGAAAACCAATTTCCACTAAGTCCGTTCTCGTCCAAAGAGAATAGCCAGGTAAACTACTTGGAGCAGAGTTGGGCTCCCGTGTACCGCTAAGGAAATTGCCAGTGTTCGCTCCTAAACTTGTGCTGAGAATCGTCTTGCTCCGAACTAACTATAAAGGCCAGCAAGAGGAGGAGTTTACAAATATGCTTGAGCAAGACGTGACTCTAAAACACTCACCGAGACTCATCGCTGGAAAGAAACCGGGTGTGTGTGCGTGTGTGGATTTTCACAATATGGGCACCAGTGAGTGTGCGAGAAAGGGATAAGCGAGGCAGAGGCGGGGAATCTTCTCTGAGTTCACTTGGGAGCTTCCCCTTTGCAGATTTCCCTTTGGAAAGAGAGGATAGGACAGCAGTACTCCCTTTCCCCCTGCTCCGATGCGAGTTGAAGTTGAGTTACCAGGGATGCGGAGTTCCGCCGCCAGTCCGGCCTCGTCGTCCGCACACACATATTTCAGTCTTTCATAAACGTTTCCCCTGTGCCTTTAGTAAAATCTTTCCGTGAAGTGTCTGCAAAAGCACCAGATACCACCCTAGTTATTTTCATGAAAGCAAATAGGACCTGATAACCAAGAGGACTGAAAGCTTTCTCGGGATTTGATTTCAGGTTCCTCACCTGTCAAACCGCGATAATGGTTCCCATCTCACAGGATTATTGTAAACTATGTAAGATAGAGCACTGGTGGCATAGTGCCTAAGGCATTTGACTGTTAATCAGAAGGCTGGAGGTTCAAACCCACCAGCCACTCCTCAGAAGAAAGATTGAGCCATCTACTTCCAATCTACTTATCTCGGAAACCCAAGGAGGGGCCACTATGAGTCGGGTCCCACTCGGCAGCAGTAAGTTCTTTTTTTTTTTTTTGCTTTTAGGTAAGGTAATGAATACAAAATATTTGCCATAAAACTTGCCATAAGTGAAGGCTCAGTCTTGTTTGACGGCGTCACTCGTTTTCCGATGGAGAGCCTTCTAGGGCTGGGGGAGGGGACTGCAGACGTTTGGAAGTAAATGTTTTCCTATAAAACTGTTCTAAACGGTGTTTGGTGCAGGCATGGACAGGTGAGGGCCCATGACTTACTCTTAGAGGAGGAAAGGTAGAAATGTGCTTTTACTTCTTAAATAATTGGGTGCTTATGGAGAACTAGGTCATCAAAGTGTTATGGAGGACTGTAGGAGTGTTGGCCCCATGGTGTAATGGTTAGCACTCTGGACTCTGAATCCAGCGATCCGAGTTCAAATCTCGGTGGGACCTTCTTGGGAACCTCCTTTTCTTAGAAAATTTCCATTCCCCTCTACATACTATTGGTTACTTTGCTATTAGTTTTCTTCGCACCCTCTTCTTTCCAACCACAAGATGTTTTCATCCACAGATGAATGAACTAATTGCAGGAGGATGAAAGTGTCATCACTTCCACTAAATGATAGGTTTCCAATTAAATTTTCTTTATATTATTGTTGTTAGGTGCTGCCGAGTCGGTTGGTCCTCTATGTACAACAGGACAAAACGCTACCAGAGCATGCTGCACCCTCACAATCTGCGCTATGCTTGAGCCCATTGGTGCAGCCACTGTGTCAGTCCAACTCATTGAGGGTCTTCCCCTTTTCGATGACTCTCTACTTTACCAAGCATGATATCCTTCTCCAGGGATTGATCCCTTTTAATTACATAAGCAAAGTATGATGTTATTGTTAACTGCTGTTGTAGTGTAATAAAGTTTTACAAAGCCTTATGCAACAATAGAGATTATTATTATTATTATTGTGACATATCAGAAAAAGAAAGTGAATAATGGGAAATTGGCTATAAGCACTATGGCTATAAATGAAGTGCAATTAATAGGTACTTTTTATACAATTTTGAGAAGTGCTGATTCATTGTGAGTAAGGGTCTTTCAAAGTGCCCTTTACCATCATTAGAGAACAAACCTATGAGTAAATTATTTACATGCTTTGATTGGTTAAAGTAAAAACAAAAATTATAATTGGGTAACCTTTTCTCTTTTTTTCTAAACTATGGTCTCTTGGCTCAGGGATCTTGGATCCCTCATATAGTGGTTGCCTGGCAGCCTCCAGTATAGCTTTATTTTTATTATGTGGACTAGGAATGGTATTAGGTAGATCTTTAACTTTCCTGCTTCAGTTTTGATATGCACATCCACCCTCCATTGTCTGTTGTCCATTGAACCAGTTAGAGCATTCTGTTCTGTGCTTTACCTTTCTATTGATCATTTTAAGGGTCTATAAATCTTGGCAAACAAGGCCTTTGATTATGGCCTGCTGTAATTTGATTAACCCTTCAATACTGCCAAATTATATCTATATTTTTAATCGATTACATGTTAGGTGCTGTGATGCTTGGAGTTGTATGTCAACTTGAATGGACCATGATTCTGAGTGGTTTAACCAGTTGTGATATGGTTATTCCCATGATGAGATCAGATGTATATGCTTTGAGCAGCCAATCCATTGAAAGGAAGTTTCCCTAGGGGTGTGGCCTGCTTCCAATATATATGGAAATCCTGGGAATATGAGAGAATCTTCTGTGGATCTGGATCCTGTTGTGTTGCCTACAACTGTCCATGAGCAAACAATCCACCATTCTGTCTGGTGATCCTGGATTTGTCATCTGCCACAGTCAACAGCTGGTATACTGCCTGCCAACCTTGAGCTCATCAGCCCCTGCAGCTATATGAATCGGGAAAAACCTCCAGTTTGGCATTTGATCAAGGAACTTGGGACTTGCCAGGTTCTATAAATGTGTGAACCATTTTCCTAAGATAAATTTCTCTCTCTCTCTCTCTCCTATATGTGTGTGTGTGTGTGTGTGTACACATATACATGTTTTGCTTCTCTAGAGAACCCAGCCTAACACATTTGGTACTGAGAGTGGTTCTAGAGAGACAGAATCATAAGGCTAGGTTTCTGAATTTGTTCTCACAGATTCTGTTTTGGTTCTCCAATTTGATTAATCATAAAGGCACTGGTGACTGTCTCCATTAGGAAAGAGGACCCTGCTAATCTGTATGCATGAGGTGGCAACATTAATATGCAAAATAGCACCACCAATAGACCAAGTATTTTTGAGAAGTGAGGCTTTGGGTGATTGCATGTTTGATACTTTTCTGCAATTTTGTCAGCATGAAGAGTACAAGGAAGCTGGTTGGTTGGTCCTACTTATGCTAGACAAAGTTGTGGAAGAGTGAGATGAGTTCAGGGCTGCTGAGTCACAGCTTAAGTGCCACATAAATGACCTCAATATTTCCAGTTGCACCCTAAAAGAAAGCCTTATTTCTTCTAGTAACAGAGCTGATATTGCCGAAAACCAAACCCAGAGTCTTATTGTAATGGTGGCTGAATCACAACACCAATTGAATTACAACCCAGGATGGTTTCTGAGGATAAATTAGGACATTGATTGCAAAAAAAAGTGGAATCCTGAACTGGGATGGGGACTTATGTGCAGACAGCAGGAAGATGAGGATGTAAGTTCTGTTGAATCCCTCCCACCTGAAGGGATTACTGTAAATCCATTATCCTTTCCTCCTCCATTTGATGGGATTAACCCAACTGTTCCTGCTGGGTCATTGCCTGAGGTAGATGCTATAGAAGACATTGCTGAATGTTCTCAGAACTGCCCCAACCATCCATTGTGGCTGCTAGACCTATAACTAATCTAAAGTCCAAGCAAGCCCCAAAAGGTAAAATACAAAGTATGACTGAGTAAGTGGTACCTGAAAAGACCTACTTGATTTTGCTAACATATATACACAGAAACCTAGAGAATATGTATGGGAATGGCTACTGAGGGTGTCCGATAATGGTGCAAGGAATGTAAGATTGGATCATTCTGAGTTTATTGACTTAGGCCCACTAAGCATGGATTCTCCAGTGTTTCTGCTCAAGAGGTTAGGAAAGGATGTAATTGTTTATTTGGTGGGTTTACTGAAGCATAACTTATGTGATGGCCTACCTTAAGTCAAGTTGAAGTACCAGACCTGCCTTGGTATAGAAGAAGGTATTCAGAGGCTTAGGGAAACTGGCATGTTAGAATGGATTTATCAGATTAGACCCATAGACCTAGAAATAGACAGCCAGAGGACACACCTTTTACCACTACAGCAAGGAACAAATTTGTGAAGGGAGCCCCAGCATCCTTAAAGGCTGCTGTGATTGTTATTTTATGCAAGCTGGATTTGACAGTAGGAACTGCCCTAATTGAACTAAGACACTTAACTACAAGGGAGCTGATTGGACCCAGTGATAGTAGGGGCCAGTGGCAACACTTAATCAACAAAGACAAGGTGGGCATGGTTACCATAACGGGCAGCAGAGTCAAAACAGTAATCAGAATACTCTGATTCATGTGGAATTATGGCATTGGGTACTTAAGCATGGTGTTCCTAGGAGTGAAATATGTGGCAAACCTACTAAATATTTACTTGATTTGTGTAGACCGAAGAATTCTAGGTCACATGAACAGCAGGCTAGATTGAATCGCCAGAATAGAGTCATGGTCCCTCAATCAATTCCTAGACTTGAGTCAGTTTATAGACCCACAACCCCTTGAATGAAGGAGAGGCAAGGTCCCCTTGAGGAAGGACCCCAGTACATTGCCAAAAATTTATACTGTCAATCTTTCTCCCAGCCTTTCCCAAAGGGATCAGAGGCTTCTTACAAGAGTGACTGTTCATTGGGAAAAATAAAATAATCAGACTTTTCAGGGATTACTGGATACTGGCTCTGAAATGACACTAATTCCAGGAGACCCAAAGCGTCATTGTGGCCCACCAGTCAGAGTGAGGGCATATGGAGGTCAAGTTTTTGATGGAGTCTTAGCTCAGGTGTATCTCACAGTGGGTTCTCAAACCCATCCTATAGTGATTTCCTCAGTTCCAGAATGCATAATTGGAATAGATATACTCAGCAGTTGGCAGAATTCCCACATGTGGAGAAAAGGCTATTATGGTAGGAAAAGCCAGGTGAAGACCATTAGAACTGCCTCTATCTAGAAAGATAGTAAACCAAAAACAATGCCATATCCTTGGAGGGATTATAGAGATTACTGCCACCATCAAGGACTTGAAGGGATGTAGGGTTGGTGATTCCCACAACACCCCCATTTAACTTGCCTGTATTGCCTGTGCAAAAAACAGATGGATCTTGGAGAATGACAGTGGATTATCATAAACTTAATCAGGTGGTGACTCCAATTGCAGCTCCTGTTCCTGATATGGTTTCATTGTTTAAGCAGATTATTGTATCTCCTGGTACTTGGTATGCAGCTATTGATCTGGCCAATGCCTTTTTCTCAATACCAGTATCAAAGGACCATCAGAAGCAGTTTGCCTTCAGCTGGCAAGGCCAACAGTATACCTTCTCAGTCCTTCCTCAGGAGTATATCAACTCCCCAGCACTATGTCATAATTTAGTCCGTAGGGATCTTGATCGCCTTTCCCTTCCACAAGACATCACACTGGGCCATTATATTGATGACATTATGCTGATTGGACCTAGTAAAGAAGAAGTATCGATGACTCTAGATTTATTGGTGAGACATATGCATTCTGGGGAATAGGAAATAAATCCAACAAAAATTCAGGCACCTTCCACTCTGTGTGACATTTCTAGGGGTCCAATAGTGTGGGGCATGTCAAGATATTCCTATTTAAGTGAGGCTAAGTTATTGTATCTGGCTTCCCCCACAACTCAAAAGGAGGCACAATGTCTGGTGGGCCTCTTTGGATTTTGGAGGCAACATATCCCTCCCTTGGATGTGTCACTTTGGCCTATTTGTCAAGTGACTTGGAAAGCTGCTGGTTTTGAGTGGGGCCCAGAACAACAAAAGGCTTTACAACAGGTTCAGGCTGCTGTGGAGGCTGCTCTGCCACTTGGGCCACATGATCTGGCTGATCCAATGGTACTTGAAGTGTCTGCAGTAGATAGAGGTGCTGTTTGTTTGGAATCTTTGGCAGGCCCCTATTGGTGAATTGCAACACAGTCCCTTGGGATTTGGGAGCAAAGCCCTGCCATCCTCTGCAGATAACTACTCTCCTTTTGAGAAACAGCTTTTGGCTTGTTACTGGGCTTTGGTAGAGACTGAACGCCTAACCATGGGCCACCAAGTCACCATAAGGCCTGAGCTGCCCATCATGAACTGGGTGTGTCTGACCCACAGAGTCATAAAGTTGGACATGCACAGCAGCACTCCATCATTAAATGGAAGTGGTATATCAGAGATCGGGCTCG